>NC_056732.1:1073977239-1074147239 GCF_019279795.1 Protopterus annectens | reverse complement strand
GAGTTGTGGTTGGAGGCACAAACACACAGCCAATATTGACATGTTGCTGTGATAAACCCATACAGTTACTGGTCTAACAGGGTTTGTTGTAACATATGTCTTCTGAGGGATGTGAAGTCAGTAACTCACATGGCTGTCACCATGTACTGACTGCAATCCTCAGAGTATGCTACTGCATTTCTAAAGATAGGAAATGTGTGAGTAACACAATACATGTAAGACTCCAAACAATGGCCAGCCTGCAGATAACCCTACAGGTGAGAGTTTCCTCAACCACATAACACTGTCATGACAGATATTAAATCATGTAGAACAGCCATATCCACACAAACCCTGTTAAACCAACATTACCTCAAATGTATAAGAGCAATACTTACATTCTGACCTCATGTCTGGAATACCCCCCTCCTGTTTATTGGCCTCCACAGTGTATGTTGTAAGAGGTATATCCAACTACATTCTTTGATGCTGTTTGTCAAACACCCACATGAAGTCCTGCTCATAGTGAAGGAAAAAGGCCCTCACCCACGTGAAGTGCTTAGTTATAGGAGTGTGTTTCCATGGAATTGGCTGTAGGAATGATACCACAGCTGTCCCACATGCAGTTATCTAGTGGGGGACTGCAATTCATGCACAGGCCATCAGCTGATCATAAGCATCACTTACAAAACTCAAGCTGCTGCCTAAGCAAAGCAGGTGTACTTTTCCACATCCACCAGAGAGGGAGAGAGAGACAGACAGAGACAAAGTAAGAAAGGAAGGGAGTAGGAGAGTAAGAGCCAAGCGTGTTTGTGTATGATCCATGGGTGGAGAGTGGTATCTGGGCATTATGACGATTGCCTATATTTTGTACTAATCCATACTGTCACTTGGTAATTGCACATGGCTGTACACTTGTATGGCTGAGGATTGTCAACAACAATCTCTACAATGTTTGGCAAATGTTGGCCTTGTAATGTTGACAATGTAGCTCCTCAATATAATGATGTGGCAAAAGCCACACTGCAATGGACCCTGTCAATACACAATCACCCCATCACCCACACAGGACACTGATAACATACACACACTTATCAGTACTGAGTTTCAAACCCCTACCTGACTATGTATTACTATTATATTGTTATACAGTTATTGTACATGCCACGGAGCTTGCATGTTGGAGAGTCGTCCAAAGGTATCTTTGAAGATGAGTGAGATCAGCAACAGTGATAAAGGAGGGATTAGGGAAGTGTAGTACATGTGACTGTTCACAAAAGCAGGTGTCAAGGAAGACACAACCACACTCTGTCAGGGAATCACACACATTACAACAGTTGGCAGGGCAGTTATCACATGCGCCACAAAGCTTATCAGGCTGATATATGGCCATAGGGTTATTTCAAGGTGACTGACATCAGCAAGCATGCTATAGTAGGTCAATGGGAGGTGTAATGAGTGTGAATGGCTTCAGAATCATTAATCTCCACACACACACACACACACACACACACACACACACACACACACACTTGCCAGTACTGACATGCATGGGTTCATTGCTTCACAGGTGTGTAGTAGTTGATTGTGCCAGAAGGCTGTACAAGGCTAGGCAAAGGGAATACCTTGGCATCAGGCCACATGATAATGGTCTCCAGTGTGGCTCAGGGGTGTAGTCCCTGGATTGGCCCACACAGGTGGGTATTGTATTCACCATCCACTCATCTGGTTTACTATTGTGGGTGGCCAGTGCTGTGCAATGCTTGCCATGTATGTGATCTATATTCCATAACATGGACAGTGTCTGGGTTGTGCACATGTCCTACATGCATGTTCTGTGATGTGTGGAAGTGTACTTGGGGTCTCTGGGTCATGTTGTGTGGACAGATTGTTATAATCTGATGTGGCATTCCTGACCTCATGTGGTAAGACCTGGCTATGGAAGTGAGGTCGTGCCTGCACCTACATTGACAGCATGATACAGGTATTCAGTGAAGTTAGTGGCATCTGTCCATGCAGGGCATGCGTATAAGGCATGGTATTCCCTTTGTGAGTTACATTTGCAGACTCTACAGTTGTTGCAGGCGTCCAGTGGGGAACATAGCAAAGGATCACTGTACGCATTTATTTGCCTATTGTAGGGATGGAACAGGGTGCCATGTCCTTTTACTTGTGGATAACACACACTCAGTCAGGAGATGTTACACATCACAGTGCATTCTGATGTTAGTGGTAGTGCTGTGGTCAATAGGCATGTAGTCCACTGCAATCACACCGTGGTTACTATCTGTGGGCAATATGCAGGGAACTACCAGTATAGTGGTTGTTGCCTATCCAAGTGTGTTCGTGTATGATACATGGGCGGAGAGTGTTCTCTGAGTCATACAAGGGATGCCAATATTGTTCACTGATCCGTAATGTCACATGTAGGGCTATGGATTGTCTGTACCAGCCTCTCTGCTGTTTGACATCTGTTGTCCTTGTAAGCTGGACATTGTGACATATAGTAGGTCCGCAGTATAATAATTTAGCAAAACCCGCCCCACAATGCATCCTGTCATTACACAATCACAGCAATCTCCACACAGGATACTGATGACAAACACACACACACTTGCCAGTAGTGAGAGTCAAACCCCTACCTAGCTATGTCTTGCTACTACAGTGTACCACATTTATTGCACGTGCCACAGAGCTTATTGGATGGATGTTGTCCCGAGGTACTTCTAAGATGAAGAACATCACCAGCCCTTGTAAATACTGGCATTGGGTGATGTAGTGGGTGAGAGATCCCAAAAATTATTTTACACTCACACATTTACATTTGCCAGGGGTGAGGTTCAAACCTCTATCTAACAACCTTTACAGACCATTATGGGTGCACATTTACCACATGCACCACTGACCTGACGTGGTATAGGCTTCAAAACAGATACTTGTAAGGTGGATAATAGCTGCAGGACTGATAATGTCAGGCTCTGAAATGTGTACTGGCTGTAAATCGGGACAAAATTTTTGAGGTACACACACAAACACTTGCCACAGATGAGATTCAAACCCAAAGCTGTGTAGTTACTGCTACTACATTGTTCCGCATTTATGGCACACACCATTGAGCTTATAGGGCTAGCCCTTCTCCAAAGGTATATTTCAAGGTAGATGACATCAGCAGGATTGCTAAAGTAGGGCAATGGGAGGTGTAGTAACTGTGAATGGCCTCAAAATCATTGATCCCTACACACACAAAGTTTCACAGTTGTCATGTCTGGGATCAGAACTCTTACCTAAGTAGTATATTACACTATAGCATTACACAGTTATCGCACATGCCACAGAGCTTATAGGGGTAGCCCTTATCCAAAGGTGTATTTCAAGGTGAATGACATCAGCAGACCTGCTAAAGTAGGGCAGTGAGAGGTGTAGTGACTGTAAATGGCCTTTAAAGCATTACTCTCTACACACAGATACACACACACACACACACACACACACACACACACACACACACACACACACACACACACACACACACACACACACACAGAGTTTCACAGCTGCCATGTCTGGGATTAGAACTTCTACCTAACTAGTACATCACATTCAAGCATTACACAGTTATTGCACGTGCCACAGAGCTTACAGGGCTGAATTTTGTCCAAGGAGGTATTTCAAGGTGAATGACATCAACAGGCTTGCTAAAGTAGAGCAATGGGAGGTGTAGTTACTATGAATGGCCTCTCAATCCTTGATCCCTACACAAACACACACACACACACACACACACACACACACACACACACACACACACACACACTCACACAGTTTCACAGTTGCCATGTCTGGGATTCGAACTCCTACCTAAGTAGTATGTTACACTATACTATTACGCAGTTATCGCACGTGCCATGGAGCTTATAGGGCTAGTCTTTATCCAAAGGTGTATTTCAAGATGAATGACATCAGCAGGCTTGCTAAAGTAGGGCAGTGAGAGGTGTAGTGACTGTGAATTGCCTTAAAAGCATTACTCTCTACATACACACACAGAATTTCACAGCTGCCATGTCTGGGAGTAGAACTCCTACCTAACTAGTACATCACATATGAACATTACACAGTTATTGCACGTGCCATTGAGCTTACAGGGCTGAATTGTGTCCAAGGAGGTATTTCAAGGTGACTGACATCAGCAGGCTTGCTAAAGTAGGGCAACAGGAGGTGTAGTGACTGTGAATGGCCTCAAAAGTATTACTCTCTACACACGCACACACACAGAGTTTCACAGTTGCCATGTCTGGGGTTAGAACTCCTACCTAACTAGTACATCACACTATAGCATTATGCAGTTATTGCATGCGCCATGGAGCTTACAGGGCTGAATGTTGTCCAAGGAGGTATTTCAAGGCGACTGACATCAGCAGGCTTGCTAAAGTAGGGCAATGGGAGGTGTAATGACTGTTAATGGCCTCAAAAGCATTGATCCCTACACACACAAACACACACACAGTTTCACAATTGCCATGTCAGGAATTAGAACACCTACCTAACTAGTATGTTACACTATAGCCTTATGCAGTTATCACATGCACCACAGAGCTTATAGAATTAGCCCTTATCCAAAGGTGTATTTCAAGGTGAATGACATCATCAGGCTTGCTAAAGTAGGGCAATGGGAGGTGCAGTGTCTATGAATGGCCTCAAAATCATTGATCCCTACACATACAGAGTTTCACAGTTTCCATGTCTTGGATTAGAACTCCTACCTAACTAGTACATCACACTATAGCATTACACAGTTATTGCACGTGTTACAGAGCTTATAGGGACAATCCTTGTCCAAAGGGGTATATATCAAGGTGACTGACATCAGTAGGCTAGCTAAACTAGGGCAATGGGGAGTGCAGTGTGTGAATGGGCCATAAACCATTCATCTGGAAACACACACACAACATTCAGTCACACACAACTTTACATTTGATAGGACTGTGTATACGACTGCTAGATGAATAATGACTTGTACTGTCATGTTACACAGTTATCACAAGCACCACAGCCACTATAATGCTGAGGGCTACCAGAAGCAAAATCTACAGTGATAGACATTGGCACATCATGTGATATTGGCCAACTGGATGTGTGGTGGGTGAGACAGGCCTCATGGTGGGAAGCTCTTTGTCACTGTCTGTCTCTCTCTTCCCCACATCTCTGTTTGTGTATGTTTGACCAATTATAGTGTGTTGTCCTTGGATATGTGTGTGTATTCCTATCCGATGTGTGTGCAAAGCATGACTGGTGTGCAGTGTGGTGTGTGTGGACAAACATCTGTGACTGACAGATATGTATAGTCCACTTTTGTTGTCAGACTTGGGCTTCATTTCTGTAAGTGTGGGAGCATGCCCAGTATGACCCTTCTGTATTTTGTTGTCAGACATGGGCTTCACTTCTCTAAGTGTGGGAGAATGCCCAGTATGACCTTCTGTATTGAATGTGTGAATCCATTCCAGGTAGATTGTACTCCAATGCAGGCATTTATGTTCTACACCTACAGCTAGCAACCTGTTTCTGCAGGATATCTGTATATAGGTTGATAATATGGAGTCACAATGGGCAAAGGATAGTGGGATACTGTAACTAATTGTGTCTGTGCTGCTTCTGCTACATGGTTTTGGAGTTAGCAGAGATATTCAGGCATATGTACTGTTTTACACTCTGATGTATTATATCATCAGCTACTAACAGATATACTTATTTGCTCCCAGTAATTTCCTGGGGAATGCAAGATGAATGAAGCTGTGTCCAGTATTGTGGTCTGCAGCTTACATATTCTTGCACACTCATGCCTTTCTGGAGGGGGAGCTGCAGACACTTGCTGATGGATCTGTGTAAATGATCCAGCAACTTGGTACTGTGTTGGCAGAGGATTTTGTGCTTGTACATCTATCGACGTGACAGAATGGCCATATCCTGCTGTGGCCATACCTCTCAGCTGTACAGATTCACACAGGTTACTCAGAGGCAGGGCTGATATATCTGGTCATTTCCCCTTCACATTGTGGTTTATGAGCAGGTTTGTAGCCACCATTCCTGGGTTTGCAGACAGGGATAGTATGGGCACACATCAGAGTTTCAGACTTCACACACTCCATGTCATCCATGCTTCTACCCCCCCCCCCGTTATCCTCTTCCTAATATTATGCAGGCGATATCTAATAAGTATCCCTGTACTTATCACTTCATCCCAGCAGCATTTAGGGATTGATCCGCAGTTCATGCAGTAGGACATGCTACTGGGATTTGTCGACATGGCCTTGCATTTATGTTCTGTTGACTGTGTTATGTCATTATTTGGGACTCCATGAGATAACATACATTGGCAGCACGGATGAGACACAGGCCTTTGACAGAGGACTGTAGGGCACTTGGTAGTGATGCAGGCCATCTGTAGCAGGCCAGTGCATTCTGTCACTCCCACAGTCCCAGGCTGCAAGCCACTGGATTCCCCTGGGGTGACAGGGTAGGTGTGCAAGGTGTTAATGACAATAGTTTATGTCCTTATTAATCCATTGGTGTGGATGCTGGCAGGGTGCTGCTTACAGCTAGGGACACACCTGCATGGGACACCTCTTCAGCATACTGCATTCTGTGGGTATTCCCATACAGAAGTGGGGGTCATATTGTACTCATTCCCAACAGCAGGGATATGACCTGTGATGAACCTGTGGCTGATGTTGGGGTGAGCTGAGTGCATGTGTGCTATGGAAGCTTCTTGCAGCTGACTCACAGATATACGTGGGGCATTCCCCTTATGCTGGCTTGTGCGGGGACATCAGCGTTTTCTCAGTACTTCATAACTCTGCCTTTTGTGTTCTGCCAGTGTTTGGCCAGACTACATCAGTATTCCATACTACACAGCCAACTAATGTGCTGCTAACCTGTATGTACAATTCCAAAGGTGTGTCCATTTGACATTAACATTTTATACACTCTCTGTCTAAGGTACTTCCACCTGTGTACTGTGTGTATGTCTGGACCCACATTCATGCCATGTCCATCTTTCAGATGGTGACAGATATTACATCCGAACAATTAGTATGGATTACTGCTGGATTGAGTCTTGCTGGGATGCATTGTGTTTGGCACTGCAGTTGTCATAACTTGGCCTTGTCATCAACAGCACTGGCCATAGGCCACCGGGACACAACCCTCCATGCCTACATGCTGACCACTTCCACACAATATACAACACACAACCTAACACACAGAGCCCTGCATATTGTAAACGTGCAACAATCTATCCTGATAATTTGGCCAGCTCAAGTAATCTGTGCTGCACTGTTATTATATCTACACGTACATGTTACTACAGTTCTACGTAGGATTGTGGGGGGGGGCACACCTGACAACTATAAACATTTGCTATGACTGTACTGGTATTTTAGGTACTCTGCTGGCTTCCATTTAGTTTTGTATTCTGACCTATCATGCAGACTAGAGACATATCAGTGTAGTACAGATCTTAGGTTTTATTAACCTACATTTCAGTTTCAGACTTTTTACCCATAGAACTAAAATCCAACTGCCTGACCTGTTGTAGTCTGTCTGTGTAGGTCTGGAGGGGGGCTGTTCACCATTGCCATCAATTGAAGGCCTTAGCACAGCCTTTCTTTATGGTCATCTACACCTGTCCTGCTGGCTGAAGCTATTGTTGGGTATGTGAGCCTCACTAAAATGCATGTGTGTGTCCTATGGATACACATTTGGCCCACCACATGTCCTGCAGTGGGATTTGTCACCTTGTATAGTACTGCCTACTATGTTGACACCAGTATTTGTTATGGGTTTCATGCTGCCCATATAGGTGTCTACTATCTGCTGCCATCCCATTCAGCCACCCGATTCCTTTGCATGCTCACATCTGTACCATAGATACAAGTAGCAGAACATACTACTCCATTCAGCAATTGATAGGGAGAGTGACTTACCTTGTGACTGTGCCAGTATTGAGGATGGTGCTGGAGGGCTGACTATGTTGGATGCACATAGTACACTCCCTATACATGGTTAAGCACAGGTAGTGTCATGTTTGGCATCCCTTTTACTGTATGTGTGAGTCAGAGAGAGAGGTGTCCTTCCCTGGGTTCCTACCGTGTCAGTGTATGTGCTATGCTTTGCCTCTTTGCAAGGCCTGGGCATACTGGGCATGCCTCCTTCTGCATACAGGGGCAGGCTCAGGTTGTTCCTCCTCCAAGTCAGTCTGTGCCTGTGCTGGCCTTGGCAATGGTGGGGGGCTGTGTGGCTCTGCCCCATTCTGTTCCTGCTGCAGGTGTTTGTGCAGGATCATATTGTGTAGCATGGCACATACAATGGCAGTTTGGGTACATGTAGCTGGAGAGTACTGCAAGGCTCCACCAGATATGTCCAGGCACCAGAACCATGACTTGAGCATCCCAAACACATGCTCTATTATGATTCTGGTTTGTGCGTGTGCCTCATTATGGAGTTCTTGTTCAGGTGTGTGTGTATTTCTGATGGGTGTAATCAGCCACATCTCCAGTGCATGACCAGCATCCCCCACTAGGTGGCCATATGGGATGTCCCCACTGGCAAATCTCTTGTACAGCTGTGTCATATGCCAGATGTAGGAGTCGTGTTAGCTTTCAGGGCTGCTAGCGCACGCATTCATTATAATGCCATGGGCATCGCACATGACCTGGTAGTTGATGGAAGGGAAGCCCTTGCAGTTTATGTAGACCCTACTGCGCTTGCCGGGTGGTGCTTTGATGTGTATGTGCATGCAGTCTGTAGCACCCACTACCTCAGGGTATTATGCTATTTGGTAGAAGAGATGCATATTGCTGATCAACGCCTCCCAGGTGTTGTGGAAATATATGTGCTCACCAGCATGTGCTAACATGGCATCCAGGAACTGGTGGAGTACTCTGGATGCTGATGCCTGTGAGATCCCCATGATATCCCCAGTTGGCCTTTGGAAGATACCTGTGGCTAGTATTCGTAAGCCTACACATACCTTGGGATCCACTGGGATGGGTTCCCTTCTGTTGGTACTATGTGTGAGGCATGGCCAGCACAGCTCAACAATTTGCTGTAGGAGGTCTCTGTCAACCCTATAGCGCTCCACTGTCTCCAGCTCACGTAGCCCCTGGTAGGTTACCATGGGTCTGTACACTCTTCTCCTTCTCCTCACTGTGGGTTGGTCATCAGCATTCTCATCCTCACCACCCTCAGCCTCTTCCACATATTGATTTATGAGATGAAAAGCAGCCCCTATCATTTTGCTGCTTTTGTTAGGTAAAATTTCCCCATTTGTGTTCACCGGTGGTTTGTGGGAAAAACAGAGGGAATGGTGTTTGCATAGTTTATAGTAGTGTGGCGTGCTGGGCTGGGCTGCTGCCTGTGTAATTGGCTGATTCTGATACATTTATCTTGCCAGCTATGCTAGTTCTCCATAATTACCTTCCTACTGCTGTTTTCCCTTCCCATCGCCTTCCTGTTTAAGCCTCTTGACGCGCCACGCAAACACAGTGCTCAGATGTGAACGGAGATGCTATTTCCTGGTTTATTTATTTATTTATTTATTTTGTTTACAACCCAGTGCCTGGCGCGCATACCCATTTAGGCAATGTAAATACTGCTAGGCAGCTTCAGACACATCCCCTTCCTTAGCTGCGCTTAGGTAAGGGCAAACACGGACCACAGAGCTCCAGTAAGCTTACAGCATGCATGACACACCCCCTTATGCAATCATCTAGCTCTTAGGCTTACACCATGGTATTGCTGCACCTACACGGTTGGGTGCAAGCTAGCACTGAGGGGAAATCTGTGATTCAGTATCATTGCCCTCGTTTGCATAGAATTGACTGCTAATGCATGGTTACAAAACTGACACTCAGCCTTCCCCCATAGCAACCACTATTCCATGGTCTTGTGTTATGCATGCCATTGATTATTATGACAAAATGATGATTTTGGTTTAAAAGCTTATTTCCAGCTTTTTTTTTTTTATTTTTGGGCTGGTCCCGTTTGCGCACCGCTGCCCTACGCTTAAACGGCCGAAATCGGCCAAAAAGAAAAAGTTATTTTTTATCATTTTGAAACTAAGTTTCATGCCTATGGCTATATATTTGGCCTTTGGCATGCCTAACCCTTATAATACATACTTTTTTATGATCTGTTATGCCTCCATTTTGTAGTTTGCATAAATGTATTCAGCTACTGGCCGAATACATTTCTGCAGTCTACATTATTCCTGCACTGATGCCTCCCTGCTTCCTGGATTGCTAATTCACCTCATTTGCATGGTGTTCACCAGCAAATGAGGTAATTAGCACATGGAGTCTGTGTCCTTGCAGGAATAGTGCAGGAATGCTCATGCACGCCTTGGGAGCTCATTCCTGGATCGCACGTCAGCCATATTGTCTGCAGCAGCTCTTGCACTATTCCTGCATGCCGTGCAGAGCTTGCTGAATCCTGGGGTGTGTATTCTAGGCCCTTCTGTCTGAAGATGTTTTCTGACGCATCACTCAACCACTCCACTAATGTGCTTACTTTCTAGGGACCAAATCAAAGAAGAAGCACATTCAAGTGTTCACTACTAATTCCAGTTTTAATATTATATAGTGCAAAAGTTCATAAAGACAAACCAGTTCTTTGTCTCTTTATTCCCGATAAAACAAGCATTGCAACTGCCTAATATACCCTTCTATATAAAATGACTACTGCATTGTTTTCTGCCATCAGTCATTTAACCATCTATTTGCTAATGCTTTAAAGGTTATTCATTACAGGATTAGCTATCTTTAGTAATTATTACAGAAATGTGTCTGTGTCAGGCATGCATTTATACCAGAACCACTTGTCTTTTAGACATACTTTCACCATGTATTACAGTTTGCATCTCCATGCTAGGAACATGCCAGTAAGTCTGCTGTCTTACTTCAAAGCAGATTGTCTCTAGTGTTTCTACCTCCCCATTTCTAGTGATGTTTGGTAGCAGCTTGAAATTCTGCCCCACTATCTTTCCAAAGAGGTAGTTGTTCCCTTTTCTGAAATTAAGAATAAGATAGTACAAAGACCAACATTATTGGATGCTTTAAAAATAAAAACTTCCAACTCACTGGTGAAAAAACTGGAAAAAGCACAAGTACAGATCAGGTCTATATTACGTTATCGAATCTCGGTAACATCGAACACCAGAAGATCGACACATAAAGTGCGAACTACATTAACGGTGAATGTACAAAACCGCGAAACGCGAAATGTCAAAGTGTGATGGTTGGCCCATCTGCGGTATAGCTCCGTAAGGTAAGTGTGCGGTAGTTACGGACCTTAGGGTTAGGGTGCGGGTTAAGGTAAGTGCATAGATAGGTAATGTATGTAAGGTTTAGTGTAGGGTTAGAAGTAGGGTATTGTTAACTGTATGTGTGTGGATTATTTGTTTTGTTTGGGTATATGTCTGTAGGGTAAGTGTGCGATAGTTACGGACCTTAGGGTTAGGGTGCGGGTTAAGGTAAGTGCATAGATAGTAATGTATGTAAGGTTTAGTGTAGTATTAGAAGAAGGGTTTGGTTTGTGTATGTATGTGTTTTATTTATTATGTTTGGGTATGTAGTATGTAACGCGCGGTGGTGTTGGCCGACTATGATGATTGGAGATTTGAAAATTTGCAGTTTAGGGGGTTCGACGTATTTGCGGTTCGGGCTTTGTGTGTCAGTGTTGTGGTGTTCGATGTTACCAAGATTTGATAATGTAATATAGACCCGTACAGATCCAATGTAAATTTATTTAGCACTTTCGTTCCTTCTATTTAATGGAACTTCATTAGAATGAGTAAAAAGTACAGTGACGGGAAATATAAAAATAGTCATAAAACATGTAATAAAATCAAGAAGTACACATACTTTCAATAACATTATTGAAAGCTTGCTTCATCTTAAGGCAGTCCAGGGTTTTTTTGACTTCTTTAGAGAAAGCTGATATTCTTTATCACATTAGATTGAACAAAAATTTGGTGTTTAAGATCTCCCATTGAGAGTTATAGAGGACTCTCCTGCATACATGTAGAAAAGGTGAGCTGAGATATTTGTGGTTTGCTAATTGCAGAATGTATAAAATTCAAGAAAAAAATATCTGTCATCTCTTCAAAGGTAGCTCAAATTCAGAAAAGATCAAAAAGAATAGATTACAATGGTTTGGACACATGCAGAAAAGCAGAAGACAGTCTTGTGAGGAATATTTGGGACAGACAGGAAGAAGGTAAGCGGAAGCGAGGATGTCCAGCAAACAGGAGGATGGATTATGTGAAAGAAGATCTGTGACAGTCAGGCATGAGTGTTGAAGAAGTCAGGAGTGTGGCACTGAATCAAGAGAGTTGGAGACAGTTAACATGATACCCCGACCCAATGTAGAAAAAAATGGGAAAAAGGGGGCTAATGATGATGATGATGATGATGAAGGTTGACGCTTGGTAAGATGGTTCCATCTGCACTTAATCTCTTGAATCAGATTGCATTTAAGATAAGTGTTGCAGTCATTTCAGTTTGTATGCAAAATTTTCTTTTTCAGTATGTTTGGTTTTTATTTTTATTGTGTGCTGAATTACCTTCTGTCCTTTATAGGCTTCAAATAACCTTAATCTGAGGTTACTTTATTTTACTATTAAGTTTGATAAACTATATTTCTCCTTCTGCAGGGTGACTATATTCGGTTGTGGGTTCCAGAGTTGAAAGATATAAAGGGAGGGGATATTCATACTCCCTGGACCCTCAGCAGTGCTGCACTAACTCATGCAGGTGTAAACTTGCCAGAGACTTACCCTCTGCCTGTAGTCATTGCACCAGAGTGGAGTCGATACATTAATCAGAAGACTGTAAGTATATTTCGCATTCACCAGAAACAGCAATCAGTAGTTTCAGTAATGGAATAAAATAGATGAGAACTATGTCGTGTCTAGAGAGTTTATCATTCAAAAGTATATACAGCTGTGTGAAAAAGGATGTTTCATCACCAGTTCATCAACATTTTGTCTCATTCTTTTACTTATATAGCAGCCAAAGGAAAGACTAGACATAAATGTATTGATACTGCTGTTTAGCAGCTATGTCTTTCATGTGTTAAATTATGATTTGCAATACTATACTGCATTTGATCTTATCTGAGAGTTCTGGGTGTGTGCCTATGTTTGTTCTGCAAAAGAAAAATATACAGATTAACATACCTCTGAATTGCCTGTGCTGAAAGGCATGTCAGGAGTCACTTATAATGAAATTGTCAATGTGATGTTGTCCTATCTTGCCTTCATTCTTCACTGGTTGGGCTCGGAACCAATCCTCGGTTCTGATTCGGCCGTATACAATAGCTCGAGGTCTTCCACTGGCTTGTGGCTGCATCCCTATCCCACTATGCCATAGGAAAGCTCCCCCAATCTCATTTGCTGCTAAACAGATCGGGTGCTTCCATTTTGGCTCTGGCTAAGTTGGAAAATTTTTCCTTACTTATTATTAATATACTTTGTGTTTTGGCTGTTTAAAAAATTAGCAATTGAAGTTTTAATAGTTATTTAGTTAGTTTAGAGTGTTTGCTCTTGTGCTTTGCTTCTGGCTTTGTTTTTTCATGCTAGGCCTGTGTTACTTCTCTATCCTGACTTAAATTTAGTGTTTAAAGCCCATTTCTTGTTAGTGGGCTTTCGTTACTATTTCTTTTCTTGCTAAATTACACACTTGTTTAATTTAGAGAGTGCTGTAAAGAAAATTATTTACTTCTTTTTAACTTCAAGCGGCAGCTCGTTTGAGTTAGTGGGCTGTCATTGCCCATTTAAGTTAGAGGGCTACCTTTGTTCCACCCCCTTTTTTTTACTAGGCAGCTTTGTTTTTAGTTATAGAATTGCCACCCTTTTCCCGCTTTTTTCTGCTGTAGTTGTTACGGTTGTTTCTTCCTGTTGTCTTAAAAAAAATGAAGGTTTTAGATATATATTTATAGTACATTGATAGCACTGGGTTTTCTGCTAAACTGTTAAGTAGTTTGTGTACCTTTCTTATATTTGTTGTTGTTGACTGTTTGCATACTGATTATGTCTAAAGAACATAAGGAAACCAAACCCTATGGGTTCAAAAAGTGTGTGAAGTGTAGCCAGAAAATGTCTCCCAAGGATGGCCACAGTATTTGTGTATACTGCCTTGGAGCATTGCATCTGGAAGAATCCTGTTCCATTTGCCACTCTTTCAGTCCTAGAGTGCTGCTTGAAAGGAAGAAGAAACTTATTGTGAGAGGTTTACTGAAGCCCCCCTTCACTGAAGTGCTAGAAGAACGTCAGGGCACTTCAACATCGACCAAGTCTCCTTCATCCAAGTCTGACAAATCTAGAAAAAGGTCATCTCCTTCTTCTGGCTAATCAGACCCAGCAAAAAAACTGACCAAAGTTGCATCTCTGTACCTGAAAATTGCTGGGCCCAGAAAATTTCCATCATCGTCTCTTTCCGTATCACTGCCAATGGAGTTTGAATTACAGAGCTGGTCCCCGGAATTGGTACCGCTCTCCCCTACTTTAAGATCACCTCTACTGCAACCAGTCAGATCTCCTTCTGCCTCCACTCAGTCCTCCAGATGATGACATGGATCGGGTGGTGCACAGACTTTTAAAGACACTGGCGCTGGCCAAACTGCTGTCAGCTCCAACCCAAAGGTATTCGGAACTGACCAAGACTTTCCCTTCAACATCAGTTCCTCCTCTGAGCCGACCTGGGACCTCAGAGCTGAAATGTCTGGAACCGATTATAGTGGAACCGTCGGTGCCAAGACCTATTCTGGGATCTTCGGGCATGACATCTGATCCAACATCGTCGTTCTGCCTGAACTCGAGGAGTCCAGGAGCTGACACTCTCAGTTGGGTCCAGGGAGTTGAGTCAGATCGGACATTTGTCGGATCCGAATTTGCCTCTTGGGGCTTCAGTGCGGGTGTGCTCGGCTCCTACATCAGCCTTGGAGCCAAACCCCTTGGTTCTGAGGATGCCTTCTGGCTCTTTGGAGCAGACACCTCCACTCTTGAGTCCTTACATTCTTTCCCCCAAAGGCATCACACCATCTTCAGACATGTGGAAACCCTAGGCCACAGGATGCCTTAATGGGTGAACCCCTCTCTTCCAAAACCTGTCCAGAATACCCTTCTGAAGAGGTCCCTCATAAAAGACTTTGCAAGAGGAAGCATTTAGACTCCCCAGAGGAGTCAGTCACTTCTGACACAGAGCTTGATGAGTCAGAAGGGTTCCCACGGTCACCATCTGAGGATGTCTCCTTTGCTGACATCCTAGAAATCCTTAAACAGAGAGGCAGCTGGAAACCCATCAACCCTTCTGAGGATGAGTCTGTATACCTGAAAGCTTTTGGGTCTCACCCTTCTGCCACTTGGGTGTCTCTGCCTTTCAAAGAGCTCATGGAATTAGTTTATTGAAAGGTGGGGGAGTCTCCAAACTCAGTGGAACCTGTTCCTTGGAGACCAAACAAGTTTGTACTCTACCATCAGATAAAGATTTTCTCACCAAGGGTGTTCCAGTGGATGCTGTGGTGGTGGTGGTGGTGGCAGCCACCAAAAAGGAATTTTCAGAGACATCCTTGTCTGTCCATCCACCAAACAAGGAGTCTCATGCAATGGACAGCAATGGAAAGAGCATGATCTCTTCAGTGACTTTTGCACTCAGATTGCTGAATTATCTAATGCACTTTACTAGGCTACAAAGAGATCTCCTAAAGGAGCTAGGAGATACTCTACAAGATCCAGTAGCTGCAGAGGTATCAGACAATGTTTTCTCTCAGCTCTCCACCTTAAAATCTGTGGTTAACTCTTCCATGAGGCTTATTTCTTACACAGCAGATGGAGCAAGCAAGGCAGTCAGTTCAGGAATTTCCCAGAGGAGATATTCCTTAATGAGCTTGTGTGACTTTGTGGAATCCTTTAAGTCTACCTTTGTTAATGCCCCCTTTGATGGCTTGTCCCTGTTCAGGCCAAAAGTTAAGGACACACTAACCAGGTGTGAGCAAGAAGGAAAAACTCTCTGCCGTAGGAGTCCATTTTTCCCTACCTTCTAGACCTTACCCAAAAGGTCAAAAGGGAGGAAAGATGTGGTTCTGAAAATCCCAGAGAGTCTTTCAGGACACACGTGATGACTCTTCCCCTGGGGCAGAGGGGGAAGCATTAATGGGAGACACCGTCCACGTGGCAGAGGGAGTCCACAAAATCAGGGCGACAGGGACTCATTCCGTGGTAGGCCCTTTCAGCGCTCCTAAAGGGAGGCCCATCTGTCCATCTCTGGAGGCAGTCGGGGATCGCTTATCTTTGTACCCAGAAGCCTGGCTAGAAATAACAAAAGACAAGTGGCTACAAAGTATCATATCCAGAGACTACTCTATACCCTTTTGCTTTCCCGTCCCAAGCATAAAGAACACCCCAGACATTCCACCCAGTCAGAGGGAACAGGCAACTCTAGAAATTCAAAAGTTGCTAGACAAAAGAGTCATCCAAATAGTCCCCACAGATCAAATAGGATCCGGAACTTACTCAAGGTTCTTTTTAGTGCCAAAGAAAACAGGGGACTGGAGTCCCATTTTGGATCTCAGCAGATTAAATGAATCAGTAAAAAAGACAAAGTTCCAGATGATAACACAGCAGTCGATATTTCCCTTTCTGGGAAAAGATCATTGGATGTGCTCTAGAGACCTTCAGGATGTGTACTACCATATAAAAATGGACAGGCCATCCAGGAGTCATCTGCGCTTTCAGCTGGGAGCCAGTCATTACCAATTTCAGGCTCTGCTCTTTGGTCTCACTACAGCCCCCAGAGTTTTTACCAAGTGTATGGCAGTGGTCACGGCTCACTTGAGATGTCTAGGATTCCGAGTGTTTTTGTATCTAGATAACTGGCTCCTAACCGCCACCACCAAGCATCTACTACTAAAAGCAAGAGACACCACATTGCTTCTCTGCTCTCACCTAGGAACCATGATAAATTACAAAAAATCTGCCTTGTTGCCATTTCAATGTATCATTTTTATGGGGTAGAACTAGACACAACAAAAATGATGGCAACATTTCCTCCAGAAAGAGTTCTAGTACTGCAGCATCAGACCTTAAACCTTCTTTTCCAAGAAAAGAGTACAGGAAAGAACAGCTCTGAAAGACTTGGGAACTATGGCAGCAGCAGTGATAAACTTAGTTCCATTAGCATGCCTGCACATGAGAATTTTGCAGTGGCTACCGTTCACTCAGTGGTCGTTGCAGGAACTACCCCATGTCCCACCAATTCTGATAAGAGTCCTGCAAGAAAGACCTTCGCTGGTGGCTTCACTCTACTCACATGACATTAGGTCAACCTTATGTCCTTCCACAGCCTTTAGCCAAGTAACCACGGATGCTTCCCAGATGGGGGGCATTATCTGGGAAGGACAGTCCAAGGCACTTGGCAGGATCACAAGGCCCATTTGCACATCAGTGTCCTAGAGATGAGAGCAGTTCTTTTGGTGTTGCAGGCATTTTAGGACTCTCTTCCACTGGGAACTATTGCAATACAGACAGATAACATGTCAGTTTAGTATATAAACAAACAAGGAGGAACCAGGTCCCACCCCCTTTGTTGAGAGGCCCTGAGGGTATGGCAGTAGGTGACCTCCTCCCAATGCTTTCTGATAGCAATGCACATCCCTGGGGAAATCCAACATTATAGCAGACAAACTTAGCAAAGCGATTCTGGTACCTCATGAATGATCCCTAAAACAAGAAGTAGTGGAGATGATTTTCCGCAAATGGGGCGAGCCTTGCTGCGACATTTTTGGCACATCCATGAATGCCAAATGCAGCAGCTATTTTGCCCTAATTCCCGCTCTGGGGGAGTCACCAAGGGATGCACTTGTACACGATTGGCCCTCGGATCTTCTCTATGCCTTCCCCTCCCTTTCCCTTAATACCCAAAGTTCTTCAGAAAGCAAGCTCATTGGGAAGCAATCTGATTCGCATCTCCCCATACTGGTCTCATCAAATTTGTTTCCCCTTCCTTTGACCTCATCTCCAGGAGGAGTCATGGGTTCTGGTCCCAGTTCCAGATCTTCTGATTCATGTGTCGGGAACACTCCATCCCTCTCTTCAAACCCTCAAATTGACATCATGGCCACTCTGATTCCAAATATAGCCAGGCTTCCTAACCTTTCTCCTTCTGTGCAACATATCTTAATCTCATCTTATAAGGCTTCAACAAGAAAATTATATATGAGCAAATGGAAAAGATTTTCTTCCTGGGCATTAAGTAACCACATTGATCCCTTTTCTGCTCCTATAGTTTCTATTCTTGAATTTCTAATGAAGCTGTTTTATGAAGCCACAGCTGCAGCTACCATTTGAGTCCAGCTACCAGCGATATCTAATTTTCATATAAGCGATTTAGTCCCAAATATGATGTCTCACAGACTATGCAAAGCCTTCCTGAAGGGCACTATTTTGTTAAGACCCCCAATTAAGACTCCCCCACCACCATGGGAGGGACTTAAACTTTGATTTGTTCATTTTGATTCTTTCCCCCTTTGAACCTGCATCATCCTGCAATCTAAAGTTCTTGACATGGAAAACAATTCTTTTGATTGCCATCACTTCTGCTAGAAGGGTTGCAGAACTGCAAGCATTATCGATAAAGCCCCCCTACATGCTTTTCCACAGAGACAGAGTATCCCTTTGAACAAACCCATCCTTCCTACCAAAAGTATGCTCACAGTCTAACTTAAATCAGTCCATAGAACTACCAGTGTTTTTTTTTTCCCAACTATGGCAACAAGGCAGAATATATGCTACACCAACTGGATGTACATAGACAATTATGTTTCTACTTACACAGGACAAAGGACTTCAGAAAATCTGACCAATTATTTGTTTCATTTTCAGAATCTGAGAAAGTTGCTCCTGTATCTAAGGTCACACTTTTAAAATGGCTATCAGATCGTATTGCTTTTACATACAATCTTAACAACAAAGATATTCCCTGTAAAGTCAAGGGTCATTCTATGAGACCCATAGCAGCTTCTTCTGCTTTTTGTGCTAAGCTACCAATTGACGCCATTTGTACTGCTCCAACATGGGCAAGGCCTCATACCTTTATCACGCATTACAAAGTGGATTTGGCCTCCAGGAATACGGCCTCTTTTGGGTCCACTGTTCTGAAGAATATTCTCCCGTGAGTTGCCCAAGAAATATGGTGCTAGTGACACTGTCCCAACCAGTGAAGAATGAAGGCGAGATAGGACAATATCACATAAAGAAATTATGTACTCACCATAATGTTCCATGTGTGTTGTCCATCTTGCCTTCATTCTTATATCCCACCCTCCTTCCCCCAGCCTTTTGCTCCTGGAGGACCGAGTGGTTACAATTAGCAAGTAATGTTCTCTTTTCAAAAAAAAATCTATTTTTCAAATATAATTGAATAAATTCCATAATATTTAAACATATAATCTAAAATTACTATTTATATCATTTACATTAGCCTGACACTAACAAATCTTATATATACAATTACTGTAAAAAGTATGTCCAAACCATTATCAGAGTGACTAATCAGTTATTGTATGGTGTCAGTCAGAGAAAAAACGTTTCCCCAAGGGTTATTGATAAATGGCTTTGGATACAATTTTAGTTTCCAGTAATGCTGTGGTCTTCAGTAGGCTGTAGAAGTCTTCCAAGGTTGGTATTGTGTTTGTATTCCATCTTCTTGTTATACACTTCTTTGAGATTGCAAGTATTGTCCATACAAGATACATGTTTGACCTATTCAACTGAGAACCTTCGTTACATTTAATAATACAAGAGTTTTAGTTAAATAAAATTATTCATAAAATAAGGCTTGGAAAAAGTTATTAATACTATCCCAAAATGGCTTAATTTTAACACAATGAAAGAAAATGTGGCTCCAATCTGCATTGAGTACTTGCTCATATCTCCAACATCTTCCTTTAATGGAAGAATTAATTTTGCTGATTCTGTCCGGGGTTAAGAATGCTCTGTGCAAGCATTTCCAGTTAAAAACTTTCCAGTATTGTGTAAAGGATGTATATGTTATCGATAATAATATATTTGTTTTAATATCTTCAGTTAACTGTATTGAGTGTCCTTTTGTTACATGTTTCCATTATGAGGTTTTGGGTGTTGTTTTATAGTTTATCAATATTTTGTAAAACTTTGAAATACTGTTTCCCATGTCAAAGTTATTATATGTAATTTCATATATGTATTTCGTAAATTTAGGTATTTCTTTAAATGAAGAATTGTTAATTAATCTACTTAAATTTTGTGAGTATGATAGAATACTCTGTAAAGTTAGCCAGTCCTGTTGTGGAATTTTGTATGCTGTTAGTATTATAGGTTCATAGGTTGGTACTAGGCTATTGGCCCTAGGGCCTATACAAGCCTAGCCATAACAATTCCCTGACTATTTCTTCCCACACTATTTACTTCCTGGACCCCTGCCTAGCAGGGCGACTGATGTGATCCCCGGGGTGAATTTCCTTTCTCCCATCCAATCGTCAAGGTTCCTTTTGAAGAGGGCCAAAAAGGCACTCTGCTTGATATGTATGGGCAGTCTATTCCAGAGTCTGGGGAGTCTCTGGGTCAGGAACCTATCCCTCCAGCATGTTTTGTTTACTGTGATGACAAGGTTTAGATCCTAGGAGCATGTGGCTCTGAGGGATTGGGATTTCTTTAAGTGTAGCATGTCCAACAGCTCTGGGTTTGACATGGCCTTGTATGTTAAGCAGAGATCACCTCTGAGTAGATGATATGCAACAGAGTATAGCTGGAGTTTTTTAAGGCAATCAGCATAGGGCATCTGCTTTAGGCCTGTGATTCTTTTAGTGAGGTATTTCTGCGGCCTTTCCAATTGTTGGAGGTGTCTTGAGAGTTACATACCAAATGGGGCATTGTATTGTATAATGGGTCTAATGAGGGATGAGTACAATGGGACAATAACCTCCTTTTTTTCTGGATGAAAAGCTCTTAGTGATGAGATGTGCCACATAGAAGGATTTCCTGACTGTTGTGGCGATGTGGTTATCAAAGGTGAGACCACTGTTCACCTGTGTCCCTAAGTCTCTTATCACACTTTTGGTGTTTAGTGTACTGCCACCTATGTGGTAATTCACGAGTACATGTTTTTTCCCAAAGGGGGATAACTATACATTTCTCGGCATTGAGCTTGAGTCCATGGCTTTGGCACCAAGCATCTGTTTCTGTAAGGCCCTTTTGTAGAGTATCCACATCATTTGGAGATTCAGTAATGGCTCCCAGTTTGCAGTCATCTGCGAACTTTGTTAGCCAGACTCTCTTAGTATTGGCCTGTACTTCAGAGAAGTAGATGCCAAACAAGAGTGGTCCCAGGACTGAACCCTGAGGTACTCCACTTGTCATTTGTCTGGAGCTGGATTTGGAGTCAGCTACTTTTACAGTGTGGATTTTGTCAGTAAGCCAGTTGGCAACCCATTGAGTGATGTAGGGATTAATGCCCAGCTTAGTAAGTTTATCTATGATTCCAGAGTGAGGGATGGTGTCAAAGGCCTTGGCGAAGTCCGGATAGGCTGTGTGGACTGCCTTACCCTCGTCCACGGCTCTGGAGACTGATTCGAAGAAGTCAGTCAGATTCAGGAGACAAGATTGGCCCTTCACAAACCCAAACTGGGTGGGGTCCAGTGTTTGAAGGTTGCCAATGCCTTTGTTTATAAGTTCCATGATAATACGTTCCATGGCCTTGCAGATCAGGCTCGTCAGACTGATGGGGCGGTAGTTCCCACGATCCAAGGTGGATCCCCCCTTGTGGAGTGGGATAACTGTAGCTGTGCGCCACTCAATTGGGCATGAAGCCTGAGGTGAGGCTATGATTAAACATGACACTTAGGTGAGGTGCCAGTTCATTTTGTAGTTCATGTAGTACACAGCCTGGGATATCATCTGGTCCCATGGATGCTGTATTCTTAGCTTTGGAGAGTGCATTTTTTACCTGTGTGGCCATTATTACAGAAATGTGGCAATTTTCCAGTATTGAGATGGGCCATTTAGGGGGTGAGAGGGGGGTAAAGTTGGCACTGAATCGATCTGCCAGGATATTGGCAATATCCTTGGGATCAGTATATTTAATGCCATTCTGTTGTAGTTCAGAGCAGATCTTGCATATCTAAAACTTTTAGTTCTTTGATACATTGGAGCCAACAAACAAATCCTTTCTGTTCCCAGGAATTAATAATTTCTCTAAGTAATTTATTTGGAAAGTTCTTTATGACTATAAAAGGTGTTAAAAGATCAAACCAGATTTTTAAGTCTATATTTGCATTAGCAATTTTCCTAAATAAGTCAATGTAATACTTAATCATACAAGTTTTAGTCGGTTTATTTATGTGATATTGCAGAGTAATACATAATATGTGCCATGGCAAATTGTTTATATCTGTTATTTGAAATTGTTTTTTGTAAATCAAATTCATTCATTAATATTACAGTTAGTAATTCTTTCCAAATTGCAGAGTAATTTGGACTTATCCAATCTGAGATTGTTTTAGATATTGATGGTTTTATATGTGTTTATATGTCAGGAAAGTTTAATCCTCCCTGTTTCCATGGTCTGATATTATGTATTAAAGCTATTCTGTTTCTTTTGAGAACCATAAAAATTTTGTTAGGCATGAATTTATTTCTTTAATTATATTCTTTTCTGGCAACAATTGTATTGCCAAGGCTGTATATAGGATCTTGGGCAGTAAAACCATTTTTATTAACTGTAGTCTATCTTCAAATGTTAATATTATTTTGTTCCATTTTTCGACACAGACTTTAGTTGTATTGATGATATTATTGTAGTTTTTTTAGACTAATTCTTTATTATCCTTGCATAACTCAATTCCTAGATATTTTAAGGTAGATTCTTATTTTCCTATTATGTGAACCCCCCTTAGTTAGCAGTTCTTTCTTTTTATTTAGAAATAAAATTTTTGATTTTGATTTATTGAAATGGAGTCCTGAAATCATGTAGAATCTGTTGATTAATATATATAATTCTTCTAATGTCTCTTTTGCATTAGATAATGTTAATAATATGTCATCAGCAAATAGCATTAGGATTTTGAGTAAAGAATCCCAATTTAGGGAATCAAAGGCTTTCTCTATATATATGCCAATTATGAATGTTTCTTTATTTTCTTTGTTAACATAATCTATAAGAGAAATTATCCTTTTAATATTGTCACGTGTGTGTCTATGATATAGGAATCCAGTCTGATCATTATTTATTGTTTTGGATAGTGGTATTTTCATTCTGTTAGTTAATATTGTCATAAATATCTTATAATCATTATTTAATAATGATATAGGTCTATATGAGGTACAGAGGTTTGGTGATTTGTTTTCCTTTAGGATTGGTGTGATTAAGGAATATCTCCAAGAGGGTGGAATTAAAGATTGTGACTAAAATTCTAATAGAGTTTTATGGAAGAGGGGTAGTCTCTTTAAAGGAAAAAGTGTATATATTTCCATAATTATGCCATCTATACATGGAGCTTTATTATTTTTACCCTCTTTTATTGTATCTGTAATCTCGTTGTAGGATATCGGTGCTTGGAGATCTAGTTTTAATTTTTCTGGTATTTTTTTTATTGGAGCATTTTTCATCTAGATTTAATTGATTGGTATGTATATTTTCTTTTTGGAAATGTTCCATGTAGTGATTTCTATAGGCATCAAGAATGTCACCTATATCCAAGACATTTTTTCCCTTTCTTTTCATGAAAGATACTTTTAATATTTTTGGCTTTTGATTGTATTTTGATTCTTGTAGATAAATTATGTAGATATTTGGGAGAAGTGGCCAAAGTATTAATTTTTATTTTTTTTCTAAAACTAAACTAGTTTTATGTGTTAGAATTTTGTTATATTTATTGTTTAATACTTCTGCTTTCCTGTTCATCTCCAAATGATCTTGATTTTTTCAGCTTTTACTGACAAAAATTTGGATTGTAGATCTAATAATTCAGAATCCCATTCTCTGATTTTTTTAAAATCCATCTTAGGTTATTTGGACTATGTATTTTTTTGTTTTAATGTGACTATGAAATATTTTCCTCTGATAACTATAAAGTATATGTTTGAGCTTTTAAAGGAAATTATCAGATTTATACTTTGAAGGTTTACCAATAAAGTAATGTTTTGGTCAGGCATACTAAAAAAATATTGTAAAATACACATTTAAATTAATAAATGTTAACAAAACTAAGATCCACACTAGCCATGGAATGAAAATAATTCATAATCTGCTGGATAAACCTAAGTCCATCAGATTATCACTCACACCTTGACAAATCAGAACATCTGAGCTCCATAAGTTGAATTATCGTATGGAGAATATAATAGGAATAAGGAACATTTATATTATTTTGAAGAGATATTGTACTATTGTAGATTAGACAGAATTCTAATACAATATAATGTCTACTTATTATATAAGCAATTAATATTTTCATGAAAAATAGATAAGTAATTCAATCATAGTAAAGTAGGATGTATCATATATAAAACCTCAGTAAAAGATTATAGCACACAGTTATTTAACATATTCACCCTTACTGATGAAGTCTTTCAGAACTTATTACTTAATCTATATAGATGGTAATAATATTTATACCTAATGTTTATAATACAATGTATTTTACTAGATGTATCAGAAGTTAAATTTCATTGTTTGCCAGCATTTAAGTAATCACTTTGTATAATCAGCAAAGGATAAACTGAGTGATTATTGTCAATTTAATACTGTTTGTTCAGAATGTGATTGTTATATGCTGCGACATTCCTAGTTTAGGCTTCTGTTGTTTACCTTGAACAACTTTGTCAGTTTGATGTCATATATAAAACATTAGTTTCCTCGGTAACAGCTTAAGTATCATGTGCGATGGCTAAGTGGAAAATCACTTTGGCTATGGTGTGCAGGGTCCCGGGTTTGATCCTAGCAGAGGCTGTTTCCAGGGCCGATAGCCTAGTACCTACCTTTGAACCTGTATTGGATGGGAAATAGGAAATTCACCCCGGGGATCACCTCTGTGGTTCTGCTCGACAGTGGCACAGGAAAATAATTTCCTTGGGTGGCAAAAGCCAGGGTACCTTTTTTGGCTGGGCTTGTATAGGCCCCAGGGCTGATAGCCTAGTATCTACCTATGAACCTATGTATGGTCAAGATGGGTTAACAAAAACTACAATTCAAGTTAAAGCAATTACATGCCTTATTATACATATTTACTTATATAAGAAAATCATCAAGCTTCCCTTTGATGTTCAGTGTAGTGTATGTCACGTATGACAAGCCAAGACAGTAGTGTTACTATGCAGAAACCGAAGTTATTAAATCAAGACATTAATATCTAAATTCAGCGGACTAGTTCATCTATGTGACAATAATATATTTTATGTCCAGATTTACTAAAATCAAACATCACATGACTATTGTGCATTTTTTATTTTTTTTTTTTTATTTTTGCTTTTGCTTAGTTATTTGAGAGACCACAAGCTGTTAAGCATTATCGTCACTCTGTTCCCATTACCATAGCAAAGTGGGAACATCTTAGTTCTGTCAGTGTGTCTGTGAACTACTCATCAGAGGCACGTGATGCACCTGAATTAAAGCTTCACTTCACTAGCAACCTCAAGCCTGAATTCCCTCCCTCCCAGTCCGGCAACAGCCAGGAAAAGAACAGAAAGGAAACAAGTCAGCAAAAACAAAAAAAGCAACTACATGACCCGCCACACACATTCACCTATACAAGAAAACCACCATGCTTCCCCCCAATGTTCAATACAATGTATGCCATTCATGATAAGCCAAAATGGCAATGTTATTATACTCAAGCCCGTGTTATTAAACTGTGCCTGTTGTCAATTTAATACTAGTTGTTAAGAATATGATTGTTACATTCTGTGACATTTCAAATTCAGGCTTCCACTGTCTCTCTTGAAAAACCCGGTCAATTTGATGTCATGTACAACTCAATTATTTTGGTAATCGTATTACACATGGTCAAGATGGGCTACAAAAACTACAATTAAAGTTAAAACAATTAAATAACTTGTTATACATATAAGAAAAAAAAGCATGCTTCCCCTTGATGGTCAATGTAGTGTATTTCACCTATGACAAGTCAAGACATTAGTGTTATTATACAGAAGCCGAAGTTATTAAATCCAGACTTCAGTATCCAAATTCAGCGGACTACTTCATCTTATGTGACAATCATATACTTCATGTCCAGACCCACCAAATCATATACTACATAACCGTGTGGGGTTTTTTTTTTTTTTTTTTTTCTTTTTTCCCTTTCCTCTCAGCTGGTGTTTAGTTATTTGAGAGACCACAAGCTGTTAAGCTTCATCGTCGCTCTGTTACCGTTACCATAGCAACTTGGGAGCAACTGATTCTGTTAATGTGTCTGCGAACTATTTACCAGTGGCGTGCGATGCACCTGAAGCAAAGCTTCACTTCACTAGTAACCTCAAACCTGAATTCCCTCCCTCCCAGCCCGGCAAGAGCCGGGAAAGAACTGAAAGCAAACAAGTCAGCAAAAACAACCAAAAAAAAAATTTAAATAAATAAATATAATGATATCTGTACCAACTGCCAAACATGGCTGCATCCATGCACACCACATCAGGATCAGCCAAGCAGCACTCGAAGCTACGACACCCACCACAAACACCATCAACCATGTCTATACAGAATAACAATGACATTTGCACTAGCCACCAAACACAGCTGCATCCACGCACACCATATCAGGATTGATTAAACCACACCCGTAGCCGTAATACCCGCCATAATTAACACTAACCATAGTTAGACAGAATAATGATGATATTTGTAGTAAGAGCTTGGTACTATTATTTAACCAAAATATACATGACATTTCTGTATCATACTTTAACTGAAGAAGGCATTAGTCTCCATGACAGAATTTTTTTAACACTCTACTGTTACTGCTATTATATATTGCTTTGTTTGCCAATATATAATATAAATAGTAACCCATCTTGACCTACCTTTGTTTTTTGGAGAATTATTGGACTTTTGAACATTCTGAATAAATCATTACTGTTTCTCAGTTGTTTAAAAAACCCTCCTTTTTTTAAATAAAAATAGAAGGCAAGTGATGTTCCATATCAGTTGACACTTTGAGAGATATAGTTGTAAGTGCTATTTTTTAGGACAGCTATCTTGGAATCAATTTTATGTTTCTTCTTTCTAGCATCAGTCCAAGCATTTGTTTATTTTATTCTTTTAAGAGTAGGGGCCATCCATTCCATTTCTTCTAGAATAGGCATTATGTTGTTGTTTTTGATGAATATAGTAACTTTTTTAAGTCATTAAAGGTTCTCATCTCATTGGCAAAAATTATTTTGTATCTTGGCTGGAAAGGCAAGCTGTGTTTTAATGTTGTTTTGTTTCAACAGTTTTATTATTGGCCAGACTTTTTTCCTTTGTTGTAGTATTCTGGAAGAATAATCAATGGCAAACTTTATCGGGCTTTGATTGTATTTTAAGGGTGATTTTCTCCAAGCAGATTTTTAATATTAGTTCCATGTCCAGAAATGAAAGGAATTTTATAACTATGGATGTGGGTGGAGTATTTGTTGAATTAGAAGCAGGTTTCCTCGGTGCTCCATGCGCCCTTTCAATTCCAAATGAAAGTCCCACTTTCAAGTCTAAAAATCCAAGAATCCAGGTTGTTAAGAATGAAATAATGTCTTCACCTTCAGTATTTTCAGGCAGACCAAAGATCATTATGTTGTTTCTCCTTTCCCTGTTTTCTAAGTCATCTATTTTGTTAAGCAACCAAGTATTCTGTTTAACAGAAATTCTTTTTGGAATTCTTCCTGTTTGAGTCTCCCTTCAGTGTCATTTAGAGAAGTCTCTATATTTGTTATTTTTGTCTGGTGTTGCTGTAATAGTTCCTTAAGAGAGTCAGTCTGTTTTTGAAAATTTAATTTGAGGTTTTCTAAGTCATTTTTAAAGCCATCCATCTTCAAAGATAGTTCCTGTAAGGTAGATGTTATCAGTTGCAGTTCTTTTTTCAAAGCAGCATCTGGGTGAGAATTCATTGAGTTGCTCATATTCAGTCATTCAATATATCTCCAAGTTACATGACAGGAAAATATTTTGTATATCTCCACCAAAATTGATATTTATTTAATTTAGTAGTTTAACTATAGATTTCTGACGTTCTAAACTTGAAAATAATACATTTTTCCTATATTATAATACTAGTTTATGGAGCTCTGAAAATTCACTGCTCTCAGTTGGCCATCTAGGCTCCGCCCCCACAAGTAATGTTCTCTGACCTTCCTCATTGTCCTATAAGATATTAAAATAGTCTATTTGGTACCTATTGTTAGCAGCAAATAAGATCTCGGGACCTTTCCTAGGGCATGATGGGATAGGGATACAGCCACGAGCCAGTGGAAGACCTCGGGCTTTTGTATACAGCCAAGTCGGAACCTAGGATCGGTTCTAAACCCAACCAGTAAAGAATGAATGTGAGATGGGCAGCACACATGGAACCTTATGGTGAGTACATAACTTCTTTTTTCTACTGCCACAGGAATTGTGTGTGTGTGTGTGTGTGTGTGTGTGTGTGTGTGTGTGTGTGTGTGTGTGCATACAAGTCAAATTGTTATGGCAGTTTTGCATGTTTGTGGGTTATGCTGCGATTTATTCACTCCTCATATGGTTTCTTCAAAAGGAGGAATCCCAAACAAACAAATCTATAGTCTACACATAAACAAATCTTGATTAACTAACACATAAACATGATATATTGCTATACTACAAGGGTTAGAATTATTTTATGCATAAGTAACATACCTATCAACCTCTTATTGCAAGAAATCTGGACAAAGCTGTAAATAAAAGTAAGGCAAAGGCCCAAAAATAGGGACAGTTTTTAAATATTGCTCTTAGGAAGTTGACAGAATAACAGGTTTTGCTTTAGCATGGATTTTCTGAAGGGTATAAAGTCTGAAACTCAAATGTCTGTTATTTTCTAACTTCAGTCTTTAATAATTTGCCAGAAAACCACAATTTTATAAAAAATGGACCAAAATATGAGGCAAAAATCTGGAAGTTCTGTGAAAATCTGTACAGTTGAGAGGTATGAAAGTAATGCAATGTTTTTCTTGATTTTTTTAAATTTAATTTGCAGTATATTCACCTTAGCAAGAAAAAAAACAGTTTATTAAGAAAGGGTTTATTACAGTAAACATTTCAAAAGCATGAAGATTTTGCTTTTTGTTCGTTTGTTAGATTCTCTTGTTTATTGTATACCCATATGTATCTATATATGTGTGTGTATGTGTATATATATATATATATATATATATATATATATATATATATATATATATTCAAATGTCATTTTGCGAACTTTGAATGTTGAAAGGCAATTTTCAAAGTCACATAATGGCGACTCGAAAAATGTCAAACCCACAACAGCGATTAGAGATTGCACTACGGTGGGATAGGGAACTTTGCCCTTTTCCTCACTGTAGTGTGATCTCGGACTTGTTATATATAAGTAGTGGGAGGGTGCAGGGGGGCTTACCCCCTGCAAAATGTGTGTTTAACATCACCGGATGTTTAGGTAAGTTTGAAAAATGTCAACAAGTCGAAATTTGACTTGTTGACATTTTTCTTGCTTCGTTATTTTGGTTGGTCGATGTTGTTAACTTTGACAATGCTTTTCAAGTAAGTGATTAATCGCAAAAAGTTGCCTAAATTTTGATAGGAAACCATATACACACACACATATATATATATATATATATATATATATATATATATATATATATACATATATATATATACATATATTTATATATATATGTGTATATATATATATATATATATATATATAAACAGGTATATGACAGGTATATGAAGAAAGATTCCATTTTGCAAACTATATCACTGGTAGTAATGATTTTGTATGTAGAAATTATTGTGGTAAAATTAGCATGCTAGTTATTTTTGTTATTCCAAATGGTTCTGGCTGTTCCAACTATTTGATTTTCCTGTTGTATGGTATCAGTATAGAAACAAGCAGATCTTTTTTTAATTTTCTTCTTGATCTGCAGTTCAGCAGACTCATTAGTTAATGCAGTGCCAGACAATTAAAAGTGCTTAGTAGAATGATATAAATTCTACTTTGGTCTGCCAGAAAAAAAATATTTTATATCTTATTTTGTATTTTTATGTGGTTGCTAGTCATAATGTGTCATAACATATGTAACAGCCAATACGTAGGTAAGAATTTGGTGTATTCTGTAGGTACCACGGTTACTTCATATCTTTTTTATTATAAGTTTGTAAGTAAAAAAGAAACAGCTGAATTTGGTTAAGAATGTTAGCACTCTTTACTGGCAGTATATTTCTTTGCTACACTGCATTCAGAAAAGTTACTGGCAGGTGTACACTTATTGTTGCATTTAGATACATCCCTACTGCAGTGTTTTGCACAAAACTTTGCAACACCTTGGTGGGCTGTTTCCGTGGCCACGGTAAATGCTAATGAGACATTCCAAGAGAAAGGCATATGCCAATTAGCCATGCTGTCTCCCCAGAACTGCCTGCAGTAAGGCATTTATGTTAAATAAGTTAGCACAGCCACTGCTGGCCAGTCATGGTAATAAACACTGCCAAAAGGCCATGTTTTTCTATCAAGGTAGAGGTAAGTAACTGGGGAATTGGGGAATTTAGTGGTCAGGTAGTGTTAGGGTGTGTACGGGTGTGTATATGTCAGATACTGGATGTGTGTGTGTGTCTATCTTGGAGGTCACAGTAGGGGGTTTAGTAAGGCGGGTAGGTTAGAGGTTTTGAGTGTGTGTGTGGGTCAGCACACTCACATGCGTGTGTAAATCCGTGAATGCGATCGGGGGGCTTTAAGTTTATCTGGGGGGGGTTGGGTTGGCTGTTATACTTTGACATCCCCCCTCCAGACTAACTAGCAAGTCCTGCAACATTGTATCAGCGGTGCCACTAGCCTCCAGGGAATAACTTTGAAGATGTGAGTCAGGAGGGGCCACTAGCAATTAGGGAAAACACTAAAGATATTGGTTGGGGAAACACTAGACACCAGGGAGATCTCTCACTATTGTGCCTTAACAGCACTTATACAGGATGTTGGCAAAGGGGAAACACTAGACACCAGGAATAACAGATTGTGCCTTAAGGTTACTTATACAAGACACTGACAGGGAGAACATTAGCCACCAGATATAATATAATCAAAACCTTATTGTCGAACACCAAAATATCAATCCCTAAAAGATTGAAAAAAAAAAGCACTACATTTTTTGCAGGGGAACAAGTCTCAGTAACATTATCTGCTATTCAGGCAATATGCACCATATTAGTTCCATATCCATATGGTTACAGATGGAGTGACTCCCCCCCACAAAAGCATAAGCTGGCTCTGTGTGCAATGCTGCCCTCAATTCTGCACAATGTTTATCATGTGTGCTCTTCACGCAAATTGAGCAATTCAGAAACAGCAATGAGCTGAGTCCTAATTAGTATAATCAACACACTGAGACCAGTAAATCTACACAGTATAAGAAACATGAGAAGCATATAACCTCATTTTGCTATGAAGGAAACCACTGCTGCCAGAGTTTGATTCCAGAGAATGGTTATTTTTTAAAGCAAGTTTCTTCACTTTAAGATGTCTGCATTTATAAGATGAGGGATACTTCTTACACAATACATTTATTTATTTATTTATTTATTTATTTATTTATTTACCGGGAAATTCCAACTGGACACGAGTCCATTTTCAGTGGTGTCCCAGGGAGAAAAGCTCCAAACAAGTAAAATGTAATAAGCAAGTAAAATCTGCAGCACACATGAACAGCAGGAATGTATGAGGATCCAATTAGGAACCAAGAAATAGCAAGAGACATGGAAGAGTAAAAATACATTTGGAAATGACTATGTAAACATAAGATGACATAGAATGCTCTGTATTATAATATGTAGTTCAGTATGTTTAAATAAAAGTTAAGAATAAACAGTTACTCCTAACTTTAATTTGACAGTTCTAGCTGAGTACACTAGCAGATATATAGCTGACAAATGTCATATGGTGATATAAGCAGAAGGGGATAGAGGAAATAGAAGGGGGGATGTAATGGTCTGATTTTGGCAATAATGGTGGCAAAAGGGGAGGAAGAGAGGAGAAGTGAATCTTAGTCAGGACTGGAACAAGGACGTAACCAGTGGCTTTTTAAGTGGGCTTTTAGTTTGTCTTTGAAATGATGGGAAGAAGGTAGGGTGGTAATGGGGGGGAGTATTCCATAATTTGGATGTTATGCAGGAGAATAGAGCCTCTCCAGCTGAGTTCTTGGCTTTGGTAACTTGGAATAGTTTTTTTTTTGCTGGAGCATAGTGGTCTAATTGTGTAGTAGGGTTGGAGAAAGTTTTGAAGAGAGGGTACGTTTTGAGGATGGGTTACTAATTTGTGGGTAAGAGTTGATTGAGTCAGAGAAATTGCGGGAGTTCGAGCCAATTGAGTTTTCTAAGAGAGTTACAATGATGGATGCGGTAGGATGACCCGGTGACAAATTTGGCTATTTTGTTGTAGCAGGTCTCTAGCTTGTTTAGGTCAGTTTGTCTAAGATTGGTAAGTATAGGAGAGCCATAGAGTAAGGTTGAAATGAGGTGGAAGTTGGCTCCTGAAATTCTAGCTGCATTGGTGAGGAACTGCTTATTTCTATACAGTGAACCTAGTTTTTTGTGGACTTTTTTTGGTTAGAGAGATTTGAGTGTCAGATTTGAGCTGGTTGTCAATCTCAATGCCAAGTAGTTTGGTGTGTTCTTTAGGGGAGATTATGGTGTTGTCGCTGGACAGAATATTGAAGTGAGGGTTAGTTAGGTTGGGTTTAGTGGGCTGGAAGGTGAGGAGATTAGTCTTGTTAGGGTTGAGTATTAGCTGGGCGTTAGATTTTTATACAGAGGAACAGGCTTCCTGTGTTAATTTGTAAAGTTCTGTTAAAGTTGGGGCTGAGCAGATGAGAGTTGAGTCGTCTGCATACTGTACGAGAGTCACCTGCTTGGTGGTTGTGTATAGATTGTTGGTGAAGAGTGAGAAAAGCAGTGGTCCAAGGATGGAGCCCTGGGGGACGCCAAGAGTGACAGGAAGTCGAGATGATAGGTCATTGTGCTACACAACAGATTGTTGGCGGCCAGCTAGATAGCTGTGAAACCAGTTAGTAGCTGATTGTGAAAAAGAGAGGTTAGAGAGCACAGAGAGTAGTTGTTTGTGTGAGACCATAACAAAAGCCTTGGACAAGTCAAGAAATATGGCAGAGGAGAATAGGCCATTGTTTTTGTGGTGCAGGATAGTGTTAGTGAAAGAGAGTAAGGCAGTGGTAGTAAGATGGAATGGCCTGAAAGCCATGTTGGGTGCTGCAGAGAAGGTTATTTGTTTGTAAAATAGTCTAGAACTTGAGAGTGAATGCATTTCTCAAGTATTTTGGATACTGGAGAGAGGATGGCTATGGGGCGAGAGTTGGAAGGTTCAGTGGAGGAGCCATCTTTATGGAGGGGTGTTAAGTGGGATATTTTCCAAAGTGAAGGGACATAGCATTCTGATAAGGATCTGTTTATTAAGATAGAGACCAGATATGCTAGGGCATCAGCTGCTAATTTCAGATATTCACAGGGGAGGTTGTCAGCAGTAAGTTTTGTGGGCTTAAGCTTTAATAGATTTTTGTTTATTATGGAGGTGGGCACAGGAGAAAAAGAAAAGAAAGTGGGTAGAGTATTTCGATTTGATGTGGGGGGTGGGGTGGGGGTTGTTGTTTGAACAAAGATAGAATGGATTAAGTAAAGTGTTGAAATAGGTAGCAAAACTACTGGAGGAAGGGAGAGAGGTGGGTGGGGGTGCCAATCTTACCTGGGTGGAGAATGAAGTTTATGGAGGACCAGAACTGCTTAGGGTGGTTTTGGCAGGAGTTTAGGGTTGTCTGGTAATATTTGACTTTGTCATACTATCTGCTTTTTAACCCTGTTGCGCAGTTCTATGAATGTCTGTCTAGAGGAGTGGTTTTTGGTAAGTCTCCAGTGGTCCCAAGCCTTGTCCCTAAGTTTCATTAACGACCTAGTGTCTTTTTGAAGCCGGGGGAAAAATGCAACTTGACTCTGGCATTTCTTGTTGGACCATGTGTGTTTAGTATGTTTAGGAAGGTTGAATTGAAGAAATGAACTGCTTCATCTAGGCTGAGGTATTTTAGTGGTGACCAGTTACAGTTTTTTAGGGAAGATGTAACGGTAAGGGGGTTGAAGTTTACCTTGTTACAAATTTGCTGATAGATGATGGGTTTGGTACCATTTGGGTGGTGCCTCAGAAGGAATGCTGGATTGTGGTCACTGAGGCTGTCTGGTAGACAACCTGCAGTGTATGACTGTGGAGCTTTATTGACTAGTATCCAGTCAAGGGTGGAAAGTTTGTTGGACTTTTTGTCAGTCTGGGTAGGGGACATTATGAGTTGTGAGAAACCATGAAGGTTTAGGTGGTTAGCTGGATGATTGTTGGTACATGAGACCCAGTTGATATTAAAGTTACCTAGAATTATGGTTTCATGGGGGAGGGTTTAGTTGGCCCAACTGAGGAGATTTTCCAGGAGTGGGATGTTATTGCCAGGTGAGAAGTAGCACCCAAGTATGTTTATTGTTTTGTTTGAGGTTGGTGTATAAGATCTTTTCGTTGCCAATCTGAGGGGCTGATGTGTTAAGGGTGCAGATGTTTAGGTGGTGTTTAAACATTAAAGCTATGCCACCTCCTTTTTTGGATAGTCTGCCCAGGCATAGTATGTTATAGCCTGGTGGGAGTATTTCCTCACTTTTGATGTGGGGTTTGAGCCAGGTTTTGGTCAGGATGATTATATCTGGGGAGTATAGAGATATGTTAGCGTGGAGGTCGTGGGTTTTATTGGTTATACTTCTGATATGTACGCTCAGAAGAAGTAGGTCAGATGATTACAAAATGCATTCTTTTTTACTATGAATGCTTGTACATGCTCTTGCACCTGCTGTCTGTAGGGAATGTCAGTTTGTCAACACTTTTATATCTGCTGGCCAAAGTGCACTGAAGCAGAGATTGCAAAGATACAGCGATTAGCAGTCTGTGGGATTGTTAGACTGGATGGGACACACTCCTGTGCTCATACTCAGTGTACTATTCAATACTATTTTACAGTTGTAAGCCTTGCATGTATGCCATTAGCCACAATATAGGCATCTAACTACTTTCTTCAGTCCCTACTATATGCCTCACCTATTCTTACTAACCTAAATATTATACTTAAAAGCTAATCTCTCCACCTGTTACAAATAGCCAAATTTGCTGCTAACCTTAAGTAGAGGACTCATCATTGCAGAGCCCTGAAGCAACTAATCTGGATTGAACTACCAAAGTATTTAGTATAATCATAATTTATTACTGCACATGATCTTATACCTGCACCAAAAAAATGTCCAGCATTAAAAGATACCCTGCAGCAGTACTCATGAGGTAGAATTCGTGAGGTAGAGACCTTTACTCAACCAAAAAGCTCTTAATAATCACATAAAAGTCTAATAACACTGCAGATGACTTACTATACTCCTATTATGTATCTAAACTCTGGAATACCATCTCAACATACCTAAAATGGACCATGAAACTTTCCATTTTCAAGGCCTCACTGAAACGACTCCTAAGCCAGTTGTGGTTGTACACATGCTAATCAGTGAGATAGCGCCATTTTACTTGTTCAGCTTATACCCCATATCCCTGTATAACCTCTATCCCCTTCTACACAACAAACTTAGGTACCACTTCTCCTCAGTTTCCTTCCTGCCTTAATCCCCACTTTACATTTCAGTTCTTTCTGAACTTCCCACTTTATCCGTCTGCTTTAGATATTCATCACTGTCTTATAATCAGGTTCTATGTCAGTAATTGTGTCAGTATTCTTGTCCCTACTATCCTTGACTCATCAGCTATATAATGCCTCACTCTGCTCTATCTCTGCTAGGTTCTTAAGGAAGTACTAGGCTAGCTGCCCTTTTGGGCCATTTTAAGCCTAGCCAATTTCCCTTTCAAAGGTGAGAATCAAACCCTGTACCTTGTGTTTGTGAGTAAAACACCTTAAACATTATATCAGCCCCCAATTCCAAGCAAGATATATGTTGACTTGGAGCAGCCTGTAGGCTTCTGAGTAGTGGGAGAGTCGTGGTACTCTACTGGGATAGCTGAAGGACTCAAGGCCTTCATGTTTTTGGTTAGGCATCTTAGATTCATAGGTAAGTACTAGCCTGGGTACCCTTGTTGGCCATTTCAAGCCAACAGGTGGTAGGATTTGTAAGGTCCATGTCAGAACAAGTCTGTTAATTCCACTGTCCTCTATATCAATAGGGCAATGCCTAAAAATGCAGGACACAGAAAAAACTACTGCATCTACTGAGCAACTGACATCCCTCTATAAACCAAAATTCTCAAATGCTGAGAATGAAGTGGTACTCCAGGCTCTCCACCTCCATGGCAGATGGCTCTTAGACATCTGTGCAGCTAACCAACCCTCCTTTGACTGTGCCTGGGCTGCAATTGTCACCAGAGTTAATGCAGTGACTGGGCAGGACCATGGGTATGAAATGGTCCACTGCAGGGCCTCAGTTATGAACTGTGGTGCCACCCACAGAGTAGAAGCCATGGGATGGTATTGCAGGACAACAGGTTGTGGATCATCAATTGAACCACTTCTTGTGGAGGTGGAGGAGTTCCTGGTCTCTGTTTTGGGCAGTCCCACTTCCACAGAATCCCACAGTATAATGCTGGATGTTAAGGCAGAGCTGGACAGGCTGCATGGAGTAGCTACTGTGGATGTCCAAGGTATGTAGTTCTATTTCAGGTTATTAATAGGTTTATAGAAAAGTACTAGGCTAGCTGCCCATGCAGGCCATTTTAAGCCTAGCCATTTTCACTTTTTGTGCACAAATTAACCTATCCCATTTAGTTAGAGGTTGGCCTTACTCATCGCATGGTCGATAATGGTACTCATTCCCTAATGAGAATAAATGGGATCATACAATAGATAATTTGAGAGGACCCATGTATGAGATAAATCATTTAGGAGCTGTCTCTATCCATTAGTAGTACAGGGGCAGCCCTGGGGTAAATTTTCTATCCCCATCCCTAGATCCAAGTTGTGCTTGAATATCAACAGGAATGAACTTTGTTTTATGGGGAGTATGTTCCAGAGCAGTGGTATTCTCTGTGAGATATATCTTTCCTTCCGAACTGTTCCGTTGATGTTGCACAAGAAGTTCAGATCCCTAGGTCAAGTATTTCTTTTTTTTTTTTTTTTTAAAAACAAATTTATTGTTTTAACATATAAGAGAAATATCATAACAATTTTATACAAATAATTAAAAATAGGTATTATTATAATATTCAACAAAACAACTAAAGTATTTACAAAGACATCCACTACAATCAGATCAATTAATTAAACTAAAATACTGTGCTATTGAAATTAGATTTTTTTTAACAAATTTTGTAAATTATCCCATACAATAAAATGTGATGTTTTTCTAGTTGTTCTCATTCTAATTGTGCTTATTTCCATATGACACATTATATTCATAACATTTTTAAATTCATTGAACGAAGGAGGTGTATCTGAAATCCAATTTCTAGTTATTATTTTCCTAGCCACTGCTAGGATAGACCATAACAAGGGAAGCTTAATCTTTTAACACATTGAGGTACAGGTGTGTTGAATAATATAAGAGACTTAGAAATAATGAAATTATCTGTAAAAAGAGCCTGCAAAAATTCATTAATTGACTTCCAGTATTCTTTCAACTTCATACAGTCATAAAACATATGAGCCCAGTCAGCATTAATTTCTACATTACATCTCTTACATAGATTATCTTTATTATTAATTTTATTCATCATCAAAGGTGTATAAAAGATCTATGTAAAAATTTCCATGTATAAAGTCTCCAGACAATGGAAGATGTAGTTCTATAAGCAGATTCCAATATATATTGTTTATCTTGTTGAGTTGGTGGGTCCCCATTAATAGAGGTGAAATAATTCCAGTATGAATCTACATTGTAAAAAGTTTCTTCTCTGATAATTTTATGTATATATGAAAGTTTACCTTTATCAGAAACTTTATGCTGTAAATTTATTATCAAGTAATCAATCAGTTTTGGAATAGATTCTTTAACTGTTATAGACATTAGATCTATTCTATCAATGAGATGTTGTCTAAAGATCTGAACCTCTAACCAGCAAGTTTCTCTTAGATCAAATTCTTGTTTTAAGAAATCTAGATTTTTAACTTTATTATCAGATATCAGCTGACACCAGTACTTTAGATTATTATCTATAGCTAAATGAGCTCCTTCAGAAGTAGATGACATAAGCATACCCTGAGTATAAATTATAGGGAATACAATAAAATTCCATTCCCTATACTTAGGGTGCATGAATATAAAGTTACGATAACTAATAATAATATTTAATGGGTAACAGACCATATGTTTAGGTGTAATAGGTGAAGTACAAAATTCCTTTAGCAACCACAACATGGATAATCATATTTTTATGTGTTAAGGAGATTTTCATGAAGTGCATACTAATTAGCTCCCAATAATCTTTCCATTTTGCGACATATGACCGATCTATTAATAAAGTAATAACTTTTATAATAGAAGAGATAATATATAAATTAAAGTCTGGAAAAGAAATACCCCCTTGAGACCAGCTATTAGTATGTTTCTTTAATGCAATCCTAGGTCTATTAGGTGCCCATAAGAAATTTAACATTAGTGTATTCAGTTTCTTGATAGTTATTTTTGTAGGTGAAAGTATTATTGATTGTATTAAGTATAAAATCTTGGGGAATATTATCATTTTAATAATTGTAAGTCTCTCCTCCATAGTAAAAAACATATTATTCCAGGTATTAAAAAGATTTTGTATATTAAGAAAACAGGTATTATAGTTATTATATATAATAGATTTGATATCTTTAGATCGTATTATACCTAAATAAGTTATCTGACCTGAGTTGGGTACATATTTAGTAAAATCACTAATGAGAGTATTTTTTCGTGTATATATAGGTAGTATTTTAGTTTTTTCTTCATTGAATATTAAACCAGAAATACTTTTAAAATTCATCATTTTATCAAATAAAGACTGCATAGAAGAATTAGATCCTGCTGATGTAATTAGAACATCATCTGCAAAAAGTTGAATTTTTGATGTTGTATTTTCTTCTATTTCAAAACCCTCTATGTCAGTACTGTTTCTAATCAAATTAGCCCAAGGCTCCATTACTAAAGTGAATAATAGTGGAGAAAGTGGACATCCTTGCTTTGTACATTTAAGAATGGGTATTTTTTGTGAAACATATGTTCCTACCTTAATATAAGCCAGCGTTCCTTTGTATAAATGCTCAATTAAATTTACAAATGCATCAGAGAAATTTGTGCATTTCAGTAAAGTAAACAGATAGTCCCAACTTACTGAATCAAATGCTGAACCTATATCAAGACTAATAAGTGTTAAATCTTTCTTTTTCCTATTTGCAAAATCAATTAATGTTAAAGTTCTTCTTATATTATCAAAAGTATTTCTATTTACAATGAAGCCCGTCTGATCTATGTCTATAATGCCGGGATAATTGTCTTCAATCTATCAGCAAAAATACTCATAAACATTTTATAATCAACATTAAGTAATGAGATGGGTCGATATGAAGAACATCTAGTTGGATCTTTATTAGGTTTTAAAATTGGTGAAATAAATGTATATTGCCAAGATGGGGGTTATTAACTCAGTTTGGGCCAGAATAAAAACCTTATGTATTAATGAATATGTAGTTTTAGAAAGGATTTTATATATCTCTGGTATAATACCATCATTACCCGGTGCTTTGTTTGATTTAAGCTTATTTATTTGTGTAATAACTTCTGTATATGAAATACTCTTGTCCAATAGTTTAATCTGTTGTTTATTAAGCTTTTATTCATGTTTGTGGTTATAAACTCCTTTATTTTATCTTTAGGTTCCATGTTAATGTTGTTATGGTTAATCTTGTGAAAGTGATTTCTAAATTCATCCAGTATTTCTGGTATACTAGAAACATTCTTCTTTTCCTTAGAGAAAAGATTTCTTTGATATGGTTTTGTTTATTCAATCTTTTGTTTTATTTTTAAGTCTATGTAAGTATTTGGGGCTTATTGAATAAGACAAAACTTGTATTTCTCTAAAGTTATTTTAACTTTATGAGTCAAAATTTCTTTGTATTTCTCATTTAGTTTGTTTATTTCTTCAATAACTTTCTTGTCCATAATATTTTCTTTATTATTATGTTTATAAGAGTCTAGTTTACTTTGAATATCTAACAATTCCTTATCCCAAGATTTCCTTTTGTTATTATACCATCTGATACTTTGTCCATATAGATATGATTTTAAGGCATCCCAAACATAGACAATGGAGACGTCAGGAGTATTATTTATGTCTAGAAAATGTTGTACTTCTGAAAGTATATATTCTTTATAGTCTTTTAGCTGAGTTAAGTATGCTGGTATCCTTTTGATCTGAACATTATGAGTATTTTTATCATGAATTCAAAACAATTGAGTTATGATCAGATATAGGACATGAAATGATTTTGGAATTAATTAAATCTGTTACCATCTGGTTAGAAATAAAGACCCTATCTATTTTTGAATAAGTTTTGTATCTGTTAGAAAAAAGGTGTATGGTAATGATTTTGACTCTATCTGATTATTAATATCATTCAAATGATAAGAATTAGCAAAATCATTTAAATGTTTTGCATTAGATGTAATTCTTCTTTTCTTTATAGTGGTAGTATCACTTTCATGTAGTATACAATTAAAATCACCAGCTAAAATAATATCCCCTACAGAGAATGATATGATCTTATCAATATGATGTTTCACTGTATTAATACCAATTCCAGGTATCCAATATGCATTAATTAAAGTGTAAGTCTTCCCATTAATTTGTATTGTAACCATACAAAACATTCCTTTGTCATCCTGATAAGACTTAATGGTTTTAGGAATGGGCATACTTTTATTCCATAAAATAGCCACTCCTCTTTTTTTCTGAGTGTGCTCTGAACTAACCAATACTGTATACTTATTAGTGGCTAGTTTATCGATATATTTTTTCAAGAGATGGGTTTCTTGCAGGAAGACTAGATTGGCCTTGTGTAGATTAATGTATCTTATTAGGCTTGCCCTTTTACACGGATTATTCAATCCATTAATGTTTAAAGAAATTCCTTTTAAAGATGTCATTTGGCATTTTTAAAACTCAAGAATCTTATGATCGAAATAACAAATAACAAGATAAATAATGTTACATCTCCTCTTTTAGGTGTACCTTTAAATATAGCTGTATTTATTAAATCTCTTATGGGATTTTGTATAGGATTCAATTTTGTTTGTAGTGACAATGAGTGTACAAAATATATTGTGGATGTCAAAACTATATACATATAACAATGAACAAGTGAAAATAATGTAAGGATTAAACCTTGCGTCCCGCCTGGAGTTGAAAACTCCAACTTAGAGCAGTATTTACTACTCAAGTTAACCCCCTACCCTAAGCAGCAGTACCTCAGCTACCACCTTATCAATTTAATACTAGTTATATTTAACTGAGGTTAACAGTTTTCAATTCAATTATCTATCAAGACAAAACTACACATTTGGTAAAACAGCATCATATAAACTAAAATAAACTTTTTTTTTTTTTTTTTTAAAAACTGTTCATACTATTATATAGATCTATGTAATATATAACACTTGTATTCTAATAGCATTCAAATAATCTTAATGTTAGAAATCAAGAGGAGAGAAAATTATGTTCTAACATTCATTTAAATCAAAAACTTTGACTAATATGATTCAGACATTACATGCATTAAGATGCATCTATTTTCTGTCATGTGAATTCTATCAACAGCTTCCAAAAAATCTTGAATTGTTTGTATATGAGCATTTACTTAAACTCATTATTGTCAATAGAGTAAAATATTGTATTCATAAAAATTATTATAAATCATATTGCATAGTTATGCAGATTCTCAGAAACACCTGCGTTATTACCTAAAAAAAAAGCCATCACACACATAAACACAGACACACACACATACATATACACACACACATATACACACACACACACACACACACACACACACACACACACACACACACACACACACACACACACACATACATATACACATACACATATATACATACACACACACACACACACACACACACACACACACATATATATATATATATATATATATATATATATATATATATATATATATCTGATCTCACTGAGTTGTGTGTTAGTAGAGCACTATCCTACTTGCTGTCCCTAGAATAAATCTGTCTGCTTTATACAAAATAATGCACAGCAAACACATATTAGTAACCAGATTTTACAATCATGCTAACCTACTGCTTTAAAATATATCACATGACATTTCTTCCAGAATAGAGTTATAAGATTATTTATGCTTGCCAATCAGATGAATTAAATGAGTTATAGTAAAGTATATGTTTGGGACACAAGTTTTAACACAGATTATTATGCTACTGTTAAGTAGATTTTCAAAAACATTTAAATAAATGTTTCATTTTCTATGCCTTCTAAAATAAGATATTTACTTGCTACAAGAAACTACATCATCCAAACTCATCATAACTGACATATTTTATGAATAGAGTATTTTTCCTGAATCTGTGGTGTGTCAGTGTGATAACCTTGTCAATGTTTATACTAACTGCTTTCAGTTTCTCTGTGAAAATTCTGTGAGTGAAGCTTCTGAGGAAACTCATGGACACTATGCATGAGACAGCCCACATCCCAGATTGTCTCCCTTAACTTTTTGGCGGGAAACTTATTAAAACTTGTGGCAAACATTCATTTTGTCAATAGAGTAAAATATTGTATTCATAGAAATTATTATAAATCATATTGGATAGTTATGCAGATTCTCAGAAAAAAAAAATCCATCACACTCACACACACACACATACATACACACACACACACACACACACACACACACACATATATATATATATATATATATATATATATATATATATATATATATATATATGATCTCACTGAGTTGTGTGTTAGTAGAGCACTATCCTACTTGCTGTCCCTAGAATAAATCTGTCTGCTTTATACAAAATAATGCACAGCAAACACATATTGGTAACCAGATTTTACAATCATGCTAACCTACTGCTTTAAAATATATCACATGACATTTCTTCCAGAATAGAGTTATAAGATTATTTATGTTTGTCAATCAGTAAAGTATATGTTTGGAACACAAATTTTTAACACAGATTATTATGCTGCTGTTAAGTAGATTTTCAAAAACATTTAAATAAATGTTTCATTTTTTATGCCTTCTAAAATAAGACATTTACTTACTACAAGAAACTACATCATTTAAACTCATTATAACTGACATATTTTATGAACAGAGTATTTTTCCTGAATCTGTGGTGTGTCAGTGTGATAACCTTGTCAATGTTTATACTAACTGCTTTCAGTTTCTCTGTGAGAATTCTGTGATTTGAAGATTCTGAGGTAACTCAAGGACATTGTGCATAAGACAGCCCACATCCCAGATTGTCTCTCTTAACATTTTGGCGGGAAACTTATTAAAAACTAGTGACAAACATTCATTTAACAGTGTAAATGCATCTAAACATGACAGAACCTCCACAATGTATTCCACAGATCATCACATCCTCTATGCAAGTGAAATTAAACTCAAAATTACCAACAAGCAATAAAACTCAGCATTCTTCTCCCAACTCAATTTTCATACAAATCCTATTATTCACTGTGCCCACACAGTCTAAAGCATTTCTATATATTAATAAAGAAAAGAAAAAGAGAGTAGAAAATAAAAGGGAGTGAGGCAGAAATAAAAAATGTAAGAGAAAGCTGTAAGAAGTATATACAATGGAATGTTACTTACTGTTTATATTAATAGAGTTAAAAATAAAACATATTATTTACTCTTATTTAGTTCTGATTATTATTAGTTAAAGCATGACAGATTATTTACAAACAAGCATAAGCAGTATAATCAAGAAAGTATAATTAGAAATAGCATTTGAAGAACTTATAAACTTTTACAAGAAATAAATATGTTATTATTCTATTAATGATATTTTCATTACTGTTCTCTCCCTGCCCTCCCCCACCCTTTACCCACTACATAATCTAAATAGAATGTCATTGTTTAAACAAAGAAAATAATAAAAGAAGAAGGAAAAAAAAAGGTAAAGATAAAAAAATGTATCAAATTACTAACCTTACTTTTTTCAGAAAGAAAAACAAATCGAGTCACAGCCTGCCATTAAATCCTCAGGCATTTTAACTGGTTATGAAACAAAACATTTCTTTGCACATAGAGAATAACTTAAATCTTTTCCAAAATATTTCTGGCTTTCTGGAAATGCAGGAACTATATTCAAAAAGATTAATAATGAACTAAAATGATGAGAGAGAAAAAACATATAACAAATCATTTGTTTTTTAGTCTCTTCTTCTTCTCTGAAGTCTTCCAGGAAGCTTCAGTTGCCAATCTCTTTAATGAAGAACTAGCCCATTCCATTTCTTCTATTTTATCCAAAATCCTTTTTTCTTTGACAAACAGTAAAGCAGAGTCTAAATCATCGAAGACCTTAGGACCATCAGGAAGGAAGATTTTAAGCTTGGCAGGAAACAGAAGGTATGTTTTAAACTGTGCTTTTTAAGCTCCCTTATTAGTGGCAGAAAAACTTTTCTTTTAGCAATTACCATGGAAGAATAGTCATTGTCAAAACGCACAGTTGTCTCATTAAACTTAACAGGAGCTTTAGCCCAAGCAGATTTAAGAACCATCTCTTTATCAAAGATGATAGAAATCTAACTATAACTGATCTAGGATAGTTTTTGTTAGAGTTAGTATTAGCTATAGATCTATGTGCTCTTTCGATACCAAAAGAGAATGCTTCTGGTAAATCTAAACTTTTAGGGAGCCATGTTGTTAAAAAAGAAGTAATATTGTTACCTTCAATATTTTCTGGCAGTCCAAAAATCCTAATGTTATTAGCCTAGATCTATTTTCCAGGTCATCCAGCTTTGTTTGTAAATGTGTATTTTGTTTCAGCAGAAACTCAATGTTGATTTCCTGTTCTTGTATTTTATTTTCCATGTCATTCACAGCTTCTTCTATGCCTGTCATCTGGATCTTCTGTTGTTGCAGGTCCATATGTAACAAGTCTATTTGTTTTGTAGTTTTTTCTATGAAAGTGTCTATTTTAGTATCCATTTTATCCATCTTAGCAGTAAGTTGCTGGACTATAATTATCAGAGACTGAAGTTCTTTCTTGATGCTGGAGTCTTGAGAATTTGTCTTACTGGAACTCATTTCAGACTGATAAACTGACAGGAAAATTTCCAAAGTAATTTCTGACAGGAATATTATTAAGATTTCCTTTCTTTTTTAGATATAGTTCAAGAACTATATAAAACAAACATATTTAGAAAGAAAATTACCTCAAGAATTAATTTTTTAAGTAATTAATTCCTGTCAATGTAATGAAATTGGTGGAGCTGAAGAAATCTGCTGCTATCCTGTGTTCATCCTTGGCCACGCCCCTCTAGGTCAAGTATTTCTGATGCCATTTGACTTGCTGATATAAAGTAAATCCATTAATACTGGGTTAGAAGATGCCTTGTATACCAGACGCAGGTCATGTCTTAGCAGTCTGTAGGATACTGACTATAGTGACAGGGGTTTCAGTTGGTCCATATAGAACATGTGTTTATGCCTTATATAGTTTTAGTAAGGTATCTGTATGAATGTTGCTGCACATATTTGGATAGATACATCCCAAAGGCAGCATTATATTCAGTGATTGGCTTAATGAAAGCCAATTAAAGGGGGCCAATGACATCCCTAGATCTAGACACAATCCCTTTGTTTACAAGCTCTGCAATTTAGAAGGACTTTCTTACAACAATGAACACATGCTGGACAAAAGTTAATTCACTGTCCACATAAGTTCCCAAATCCTAAATAATTTGGGTCAGCTGTTAGGGGTGTATAGTTAACGTGGTAGTTCCTTGGAATAAATGACTTCTCAAAGATTATAAAAAATGTTTTTGACATTTAGTTTCAGTCAGTGATTTTAGCACTAGTTATTTATTTGGGACAAAGTTTCCTTCAGGATGGCTAAGTCATTTGTGGAGTCAATAACTGTTCCTAGTTTGTAGTCATCTTCAAACTTAGTTAGCCAGAGTCCTTTGGAATTGAGTTTTACTTCAGAAAAGTAGATGCAAAACAGGAGACGTCCCAGCTCAAATCCCTGTGGGACTCCGCTGATCACTGGTCACTTTGTGGATGTAACTTCCCCTGTTTTGATGTTTTGCATCCTATCTGTGAGCCACTTCACAATCTGGATGTGGCATAGGTGTTTATTCCCAGTTTATTTAGCTTTTCTACTATGCCTGAGTGGGGAATTGTGTCAGAAGGTCTGGCAAAGTCGAGGTATGGGGTATGTACTGTTTTGCCTTAATCCATTGATTTGGAGACCTTTTTAAAAAAATTCACCAGGATGGCTAAGCATGACCTGTCCTTACATGAGATGGGTCCAGTGTTTGGAGATTCCCAATGTCATGACTGATTAATTCCATGATAAGTCTTTCTATGGCTTTGTATATATTACTTTTTAATACTTGCAACATCCCTTTACTTTTTAGTCACTTACTCAAGTAAATGTAGCTGACTTATGGTTTACAGGTACACAAGGTAGGGACATGGGTAATATTTTTTTATCGTGTTTATAGTTACAAAAATTTCAGTTGCATATCTAGTTATGGTGCTTGGTCATACTCACACTGGATCTTTTGTGCTTTGGCACATTCATAGATGATTCCTTACCTAGTCCCTAGCACTGTGGAACTGCCTCCATATGATGTTACAGAATCTGTAGCCCCTGATAATGATGGAGGGGATGAGCTGGCACATTTTGTGGGTTCAGAGTGTGTATTTGACAAAGAAGTGTGATTCCCCATCCCCAACACAGACCATGGATGCAGTCTGTCCTCCTCTGGATACCCCAAACATCAAAGAGAGGACAGGTTGATGGAGGCATTATAGTTCAGGGAAGAGAGATCCACACTGGGGGAGGGGGTGGTAATGTTGCTGACCAGGGATGTGGCTGCTGCCCTTCTTTTCTGGTTGGTGTGTTAATGGCTGCAACCCAATGTATGTGCAGGGCCATTGTAGAAGTACAGGCTAGAGCAACCACAGCCATGACAGAGATAGTGAGGGTAATCCTGGGTGTACATGCTGATCTACTGGAGTGCATGTCCCATTTATGTGATTCCTTTGATAAACTGAATCCCACAGTGGAACATGTAGTGTCTTCTCTGGCTTGCCTGCCAGTGGTGAGGGGCCATCCTCAAAGGCAGCCATCTACTACATCCACAGATATTAGCTAATGTGGCCGTGGATGTGCAGATTCCTCTCTTGCAGTGATAGCACTTCTACAACAATGTCTATTGTGGAGGTGCCTACTCCCAAGAGAGGCTGTTCCAGTGGTCATGGCTGTCATCATGGTTGCACATCTCCTAGCAGATGTTTCCTGAGGACACACAGCACACCAGCATCTAGCCAGGGTTGTAATATATCCAGTGCAACTCCTGGCAGATCCGGCTCACATGAACCATGGACAGGGGTTTCCACGAGATACTGAAACCTCTGCCATGCATGCCGAGCTGCTGTGCTGCACTGACTGCTGAGGCTGTATCCCTGCAGACCAGCACTCACACCATCACAGCCTGCAGCACATCACATCCATCCATCCATTGACCCCCAACCCTTCTTGACATTAATCCATCCAATACCAGTTCTGACATTTCCCTTAAACATTATTTTTATTTTTATACTCCTCAGCACTCATACTTACACACTCCCCTGTGAAAGACATGCAGTTCTGTACTTCGTTCTCCACCTGTGCAAATGATAACTGTGACCCCCCCCCCCCTGTACATTATTACTGGAGTTGTCTATGTCTGATGCACAGCATAGCCAGACTATGCTTGAGTAGCACAGTCTGGTGTTGGTGTTGTGTGCATCATTTTTACTGTAGTATATCTGCTACCTATTTGCTATTTGCCATTTGCCATGGCATACTGTGCCTGCCTCCTTCTGGCAATGTCATCCCTTGCTGTTGACTCCTCCTTTGGCTCCTCCAGTGCATGTTGTGCTGGTAACTGCTGCCCGTGTAACAGCCCACTCTGCTGTAACAGCTTCTTAGTATAATATTGTGTAACATTGTACACACAGTCAGTGTTTTGGCACATGTGGTATGGTCATACTTCAGGACACCATTAAATGTATCCAGACAGTGAAAGTGTGTTTTCAGCATCCCAGACACATGCTCAGTAATGTTTCTGTTTTTTGATAGCGCACAATTGTACTCATGGTATGTTTGATTGTGTAAATTACTATTCCAGGACATATCCTGAATCACCAAGAAAACGTCCTTGTCACCCCTTGCAAACCATTGGTACAGGTCACATGTGTGCCATATGTGGGAGTCATGAAAACTGCTCGAGTGTCCTGCAGACACATCATAGGTAATATCCTGTCCATTACAGACCACATGGCAATTGATGAAGTGATACCATTTTCATTTCAAGTATCTCCTTCCTAGTTCTCCAAGTGGGGCCTTTATTTCAGTGTGCATACAGTCTGCTTTCTCCATTACCTCAGGGAGATGGGATATCTCATAAAAGTCCCACATGGTGTTGGCTGTCTTTTCTTGGGTCCATGGAACCACAAATGCTTTCCCGCATGCTGAAGCATGGCATCAAGAACTGATGGAGTATTCTTGAGTCAGTTGCCAGAGATAACCCCCCTTCATTGTGTCCATGGTATGTCGCTGAAAGGTCCATATAGCTTATATACATAAAGCCTTGCATAGCTTGGTATTTGCTGGGACTGGTACTTCATGACGCCCGTGGGGCTACAGATGAGGCCGACACATTTTTCCATGATTTGCTGCATGGTGTCCCTGCCAGTACGGTACCGATCCACAATGTCAGTGTCATGGAGAGTATTATTTATTTATTTGACATTTGTTGACTTGGGATAGTCCAACTGGGCATGTGCTCTTTTTCAGCAGAGGCTTGGGGAGAAAATTTCCACCAAAAAACACGTAGGATACTCATAGTACAAAATATGCAAGAAAATGTACATATTAGAGGATGAACTAGAAAAAAGTAACTTACAAGTATATAATATATCATTCAGATTTAGCTAGAAAATATATAAAATCACAAAAAAGCTAATATAAGAATAATGAAAATATTAAAACATAAAGGTACAAGAAAGGGAAAAGAAAATTTAGGAAATTAGTCCATGTAAAAGGGAAGGATGTATAGAGGAGGTAGATAGGAATAGAGTTAGGGAAGAAGGAGACTAGAGGAAAAGGACAGAAAAGGTAAGTACAGCAATAAGTTTAGATAGAAAATGTGAGAAGGGAAGTAATAGTAAGAGGAAAAAGAAAGAGGAGGTGATAGTGAAAGAAAATGGGAGTAAAGAGACCAGGAGGGGAAAAGACAGAAGAAGCTGAAAGCTGAAACCGGAAAGAGAAGGATTTCATGTGGGATGATTACAGTGACAAATCCAGGCTCTGTTTAGGAAATTTCTAAGAGCAGTTTTGAAGTCATGAGAATTGGTAATGTGTCTGAAGGCTAACGGAAGATTATTCCAAGATAATGCAGGAAGGTAGCTATAAAGGTTTAGTCCTAAAGATTTGTTTTGCTTATGAATCTGCAGGAGAAATTGATCAGAACTTCTGAGAGAGCGAGGAGAGTTATAAAGAGAGACAAGAGAGGAGATGCTAGGGCAGGAGGAGGGTTGATTTAGGATGGTATGGATAATGAGAAGCTGTGTATATAATAGTTGGTTTGGAAGCTCTAACCAGCTAAGAGTACAGAGAACAAGACAGTGGTGTGATTTAGGTGGCAGGTTGGCTGCGAATCTGGCAACTTTGTTGTATGTAGTCTCAAGTTTGGAAAGAAGAGAGGATTGTAAGTTAGTAAGGATTTGAGAAGAGTAAAAGAGGTTAGGGAGGAGATAAGCCTGGGTCAGTTAATTTCTGGAACTGGGTGTTAAGAATTTTTTATTCCTATAAAGAAGGTCAAGTTTTTGGTGGGTCTTCTTAATACAGTGGTGTACATGGAGATCAAATTTAAGCTGATCGTCAATGATTACTCCAAGGAGCTTAGTAGAGGGTTTAGCTGAGATAATAGTGTTGTTAAGGGAGGAGATAGTAAAAGAGTCTTTAAGATGAGAGAGAGAGATTTAGGAAGAAAAAGTAGTAGTTTTGTCTTTTTAGGGTTTAGAATGAGTTGTTTATTAATAAGACAGGTTTCAGTGAGGTTGAAGGAGGTTTGGCTAAGGGTGAGCAGGTCAGTGGGGTTGTCGGCTATAGTGATAATGGTGGAATCGTCTGCATATTGTATGAGGGAAGACTGAGGGCAGGATGTGTAGAGTTGATTAGTAAAAATGTTAAAAAGAAGGGGGCCAAGAATAGAGCCTTGTGGAACTCCCAAGGGAGAGAGAGAGAGCTGAGAGCCATTTGACAGACTTGCTATCTATTAGAGAGAGAGAGAGGGATAGAAAACCAAGAAATAGTAGTACGGGAGAGATTAAGTTGAGATAGTTTGGATAGAAGGATGGAGTGGTAGACAGTATCAAAGGTTTTAGAAAGATCTAAAAAGAGCCAGGAAACCAGTTTATTATTGTCTCTAGCTAGAGAGATTGAGTTAGTGAAGGAAAGTAGTGCAGCGGTGGTTCTATGGTGAGGGCGAAAGCCATGTTGTGTAGGGGTGAAAAGATTTTCTTGAGTGAGGTAGGACATGAGTTGCTTGTACACACAGTGCCACAGTGCTCAGTAATTTTGGAAAGGGGAGAAAGTATAGCAATAGTGCGATAATTTGAGAGTTTAACAGAGTTTCCACCTTTATGGATAGGTATGATGTAGAATTTCTTCCAGAGAGTAGGAACAATGGATTAATGGATAGAGCAGTTGATAAGTATACACTCTGTGTATGCTATGGATTAAGCAGCCATCTTTAGAAAGAGAGGTGGCAAATTGTCCATAGAAGGGGAACAAGGTTTAAGTTTGAGGAGACATTTTTTTAATGTAGCTAATAGGTATGGGATTGAGTGACAAAAGGCAGTTTTGTAGCTGAGAGGTGGCAGAAGGAGGGGAAATATTAGAGTGGGCTGTTGGAATGTGTTTACATAAGTATCTATGAAGTAGGTGTTGAAGATATAGGCAGTTTCCTGGGGTGAATTATCTGGACATGGATTAGGAGTTGAGGGGTTACCAGGGTGAATAATTTGGTTGATAGTATACTAGAATACCTTGGGATTTGTAGGTTGAGTAGTTTGGGGTATGTGGTAGAAATTCATTTTGTCGAGGTTAATGTGTTTTTTTGCCAAGTTACAGAGTTCTTTGTATTTTTGGTAGTGTGTGAAAGATTTTGTTTTTATCCAGAGTTTCCAAGAGTCTCTGTTATGCTTGAGGGATAGGGTAGACTTGGAGAGCCAGTGGGAAGAAAGAGATTTAACTCTAACAATCCTAGGTGGGGCTAGAGAGTTCAGAGTGCTAAGAAATATAGTGTTGAATTGAAGAACTGCATCATCAAGAGAAAAGTGGTAGAGGAAGGACCATTCAATAGATAAGTAGTAGTTGAATGTATCAGGGCTCAAGTTAGTGAGTGTACGGATTTCCTTAAATTTGTGAGGATGATGGAGGTGGGAGGAGAATCTAAGGACACAGACAGGGGAATGATCACTAAAAGAGTCTGGGAATGATTCAGGTTGGTGGTAGAGGTTGGGACGAGAGACCAGAATCAGTCAAGAAGAGAGCTGGTGTTTGTAGGTTTATGAAGAAAAGTGGTAGAAGAAATAAGTTAGGTATAACCATAAAGGTGAATGCTATTGGTTGAGGAGTAGGAGGTGAGGGATAGAAAATTGATACTGACATCACCCAGTATGATAGTTTCATTTGGTATAGTGTCAGATGTCCAATGAAGGATCTGTTCAAGTAAAGGAATGTTATCTCCAGGGGGTATGTAGGTTGCAAAAATAGTTAGGATTTTGTGATTGTTTAGTTTGCAGTTAACCAAAATAAGTTCAGCTGGGAAGAAAGAGGGGGCTGGGTTAATTAGAGGGGATACAGTTAAGTGATCTGAATACATAATGGCAACACTCCCTCCTTTTTTCTGGGATTTATCATGGCATAACAACAGACAAATTACCCTGCAACTCCGGGGCTGACGTTGCACACCATTAGGCATGGCAGGTGCAATTAGAACCTCTTTCAGATACTCGTTTACATTGGCTGCAGCAACCCCTAACATAATTCAGTGATTTACTCCATCTGAACTTGAGCATATAGCAGAGTTCAAATATACTGTGAGTCCAGCTCTGTTGTGTGGTATTTAAATGTTTATGAATCTCCCTGCCATCTTATTTTGCCTCATTATCATACATGGCATCTCATTATGCTGTCATTAACATAGACCTTGACCAATCATGTATCTAGCTTGGCCACATCATATAGCTTGGTTTTCTGAATCACACACCATGTGTGTGGCTGCGCATCACACAGATTCCTTATCACAATGAGGTAAATTTTTCTGAATCCTTCTCTGTGTCACAAAGGTAGTAAACCACAATTTCCTTCTTTTTCTGTGTTTTTCTTGCAAAGTGAATGAAAACCCAGAAAAAATGGTCCTTAGATAGGTTTTCATTATGATTTCAGTTTTGTTTGGATTTCATTCTTATACAGTAATGTTAACTGAACACACTTATCCCATAGGTTTAAGTTGACTACTGCTAGATTTGGGCTGTGAGTTTTGTTTTCTGTGTGTTTTTGTTTCTCTGATGATGTTAAGGAACTCCTTCTGAAATTAATTTTCACATCCACAGTTTGGGGAAAGTCTCCAGCCGATGCCAGAGTTTTCATTAGACCCCTTTCTCATACAAAAAAATCCAAGCCTGCAACAAAGCAGTCTTCCATCTTGTTTTAATTTGTCAGTAAACACTTTGCAAAGCACAATATAAAGTTTTTTTCTCCCAAATAAATGAAATAAAGCATATCATGCTTCATATGAGGAGTTCAGCAAGATAAAATTCTACTAGGAAATGTGTGACATAGACATGCATCATTCTTACAGTCTGCAGAGACATTTAATTATTAACCTCAGTGAAGCTTCCAGAAGACATGACAGGAAATTTCCCATTTTATACATTTAAAATAAAATCAATCATCATACATCAATGTAACTGTACAGAATATGCAAGTAGTTAGTTTTTTTTTTCTAACAGGAGCATCCGGTTAGTAAAGATACACACTACTGCAAATGGCATCTACAATGTTTCCCATGAAATGACATAAGCAGAGAGGAAAGAAGCAGAGCTTTAGTCATACTGAAACTGGCAAACTGCCCAAACACAATAAATAAATAAATACATTAGGTTCATAGGTTTATACTAGGCTAATGACCATCAAGATCTTTACAAGCCTAGCAGTGCAACCCAACCCAATTTTTCCCAGCGTTCCTTGCATGCCTATACTGTGGGGTATGTTAGTAAAGAGGTAGCTAAAGGTTATGTGGGAGGTGGGGTATGTTGGTTGGAGATTAATTTATTTATTGTCAACCTCTGTCCGTCAAAGACATAGGAGCCAGATCAGGGGGTGAATTTGCGATTTTCCATCCAATGACCAAGATTTCTTTTGAATAGGGCCAGGGATGAACTCTGCATCCCATATATGAGGAGCTTATTCCATAGCACAGGGATACTTGGAGATGCATATCAGTCTCTGCAACTTGTTCTGTTTATGTTGCAGACAAAATTCAAGTCCTTGGATCTAGTTTTTCTGGTGCTGTTTGTTTTGTGGATGTGCAAGAGATCCTTCAGAGCTGGATCCGAGGATGTCCTATTTGCCAGGCACAGATCGCTTCTTGGCAACCTGTAGGAGACCAAATATAGAGGGAGAGCTTTAAGGCAATTCATGTAGGACAGGGTACACATGCAATAGGATTCTCCTGGTGAGGAACCTTTTAGGGCATTCCTACTCTTGCAAGTGCGTGGTTAAGTACATACCAAAGGGAATCTGTACTCAATGATTGGTCTGATAAGGGCTGAGCTGAGTGGTATTGTAACTTCCTTGGACCTGGATGTCATACTCTTCTTTATGAGTTGGTTGACATAGAATGATTTTCTTACTATCTTGGCTATGTGTTGATCAAAGGCCATATTTTTGTCTACATATGTTCCCAGATCCTTAACTATCAGGTCAGTTCTTAGGGGTGTTTTATCTCTGGAGCAATTAGCTTGGGTAAACCGTTTCCCATTTCTTCATGTTGAGGTTTAATCCATGGCTTTGACCCACCCGTCACTTGTTTGTGTTAGACCCTCTTGTAGGATGTTGCTGTCATGGAGTGAATCTGTGATAGCTCCCAATTTACAGTCATGTGTGAACTTGGTGAGTCCTTTGACATTAGACTTTACTTCTGAAAAGTAAATGATGGTCAAGAGCAGGCCCAACACAGAGTCCTGGGGTACTCCGCTGGTGACTAGTCTCCTGGTAGAAGTGGTCTCACCAATCCTGACTTCCTGGGTCCTATCTGTGAGCCAACCAGCAATCCAGTGAGTTATGTAGGGATTTATGCCTAGTTCTGAGAATTTGTCAACAGTATCTGAGTGAAGTATTGTATTGAATGCCTTGGCCAGGTCAAGGTAGGTGGTATGCTCCATTTTTCCCCTCATCCATAGCCTTGGTGACCCTCTGGAAGAAGTCTATCAAGTTGAGTAGTCAAGACCTTTCCTTAACAATGCCAACCTGGGATGAGTCCAGTGTGTAGGTTGCCAATGTTCTTGTTGATCATTTCCATGATAATTTGTTCCATGGCCTTGCATATCAGACTTGTCAGACTGATGTGTCTGTAGTTCCCGTGTCAGTTGATGGTCCACCCTTATGAAGAGGGATGATCATTACAGCCCTCCATTCACCTGGTATGTAACCTGTTTTTAGGCTGTAGTTTGAGTGCCCCAAATGGTCATGCTAGGTTATTTTTTAGGCTATTTAAAAGGCAACTTAGGATATTATCAGGGCCAATTAAAGCAGTGGTTTTGGCCTTAGCAAGCACCACTGGGTCCTGATTCCTCTTGATAGTTGAGGGAGATATGCTAGAAGAGATTTCACAGGGGTAGTGGGGGGGCGGGGGTTGAAGTTAGTACTAAATTTATTAGACAGATTTGCTGTGTCACTCTAGTCAGTGAAGGTTGTGCCATGTATCACATGTTTTGTACACTGCTAAGTGTTTCCTTTAAGGCTTCTGACAGCTGAAGAAGACCCAGTAATTGTCCTTAGCCTGAAAGTCTATCCTGAGCTTGCAATTGGCCTTGTTAGACTTTATTATACCTATTAGTTTCTTGTTTAGTTGAATCTGAGAGCTCTTGTCTCTATGATAAGTGCTCTTTCTGATTTTGGCCATGACTTTTTTCTTTTATTATATAGCCGGTTAAGGTACGGATTCCACCAGTGTGGTTTGTTTTTGGTTTTAGATCTGGCCTTATGTCTGGTAGGTAGAGCAGCCTCAGTGCAGCCATGTACATTTTTGCACAGGGTTTCTGTAAATAATTCTGCATAGGTAGCTTTGTTCTCAGAGTTTGGAGGAGCCACAAATTTTGACAAACAGTTACTTAATAGGATGTAGTTTGCTTTAGAATAATTCCTAACTGTTATCGGTTTAATTGGGTTTTCCAGTTTAATAGGTAGGTACTAGGCTATTGGCCCTAGAGCCTATATAAGCCTAGCCAAATGGTACCCTGGCTTTTCCCACCCAAGAAAATTATTTTCCTGTGCCCCTGTCAAGCAGAGCCACAGAAGTGATCCCCGGGGTGAATTTCCTATCTCCCATCCAATAATCAAGATTTTTCTTGAAGAGTGCTAATGAGGAGCTTTGTTTGATATAGATAGGTAGTTTGTTCCAGAGTATGGGAATTCTCTGGGACAGGAATCTATCCCTCCAGCATGTTCTGTTTATTGTGGTGACAAGGTTTAGGTCCCTAGAGCATGTATCTCAGAGGGATTGGGATTTCTTTAAGTGGAACATGTCCAACAGCTCTGGGTTTGACATAGCTTTTTATGTTAGGCAGAGATCGCCTCTGAGTAGGCGATATGTGACAGAGTAAAGCTGGAGTTTTTGAGACGGTCTGCATAGGGCATCTGTTTGAGGTCTGTAATCCTCTTTGTGAGGTATTTCTGCGGCTTTTCCAGTTGTTGTAGATGTCTTGTGAGGTACATACCAAAAGGGGCGGTGTACTCTATAATGAGTCTAATGAGTGATGAGTAGAGGGGAACAATGACCTCTTTTTTCCTGGATGAGAAACCTTTTGTGATGAGGTGTGCCATGTAGAAGGATTTTCTGACTACTGTGGCGATGTGATTATCAAAGGAGAGACTACTGTCCACCTGTGTCCCAAGGAGGGAGACAGCTTTCTAGTACAACTTCTCCAATGAGGACATGACATGGAGGGGTACAGAGGTCCCCCATGTTGGTGAGTACTTGGTCCAGTATATTTAATACTCGGGTTTGAGTGCCCAGTATCTTATCCAGGGTGTTTGTATTAATAAAGTCCAGGAAACATTGTGCCTGTGAGTTAGAGGAAGTGTAGCTTCCCAGTCTATATTGAGTAGTTGAAGTCTCCCATGAACAGGTTATTTGGTTGGATGGTAAGCACCTGTAGTAGGTCTAGGTATGAGTTGTGAGTTTCATGGCTTATAGAGGGTGACCTGTACCTGGCCAGTAATTGTTAAGGATGAACTCCAGGGCAACATCCTGTGTAACCAACCTGGAGTTATAATTTTTGCTAATGTAGATCAAGACTCCTCCACCTTTATCTCCTCTCTGTGCTGTTGGTGGTCTAAAAGTGTGGAAGACACTGTAGCCTTCCACTGCCAGAGTACCTTATGCTGCTGTAAACCAAGTCTCTGCAACACCACAGATGTCTACATTCTCCAGAGTGAAGAGAGCTTGTAGGGTGTAGAATTTCTTGTTTAGGGTCCAAGCATTGAGCAGGAACACTATAAGGTTGCTTTGATTTTTTTTTTTTTTTTTTTGCTGTGTTGGTAGATTTGCTACTTTGAAATTGCCCAAAAAGGCTGTAAGGGATGGATAAAGTTTTAGCCAATATCCAAAAGCCCAAGGGGGACAGATGCAGACCATCCTTGGCAAATCAAGATGGTCTGTTAACCATGCCCAAAGACATTCCAAAGACATGCATCTGGAGCCTTTCTCCCTGGGTCTCTGCTGAAAATGGGCTCTGTCCCAGTCAGACTTTCCTGATAAACAAACGTTAAATAACTTCTTCTTCTTTCGGCTTTTCCCAGTTAGGGGTTGCCACAGCAGAACTCCGGTCTGCTAATGATTGGCAGTCAATTTTTATGGTGCCGAGGTGCCAGCCCAACACCCAACCTTCAACGAAGGCATGCCCATTCACGCATGTCTTTTGAACACCACTCAACATTGGGGAGGACATGCAGACTCCACACAGAAGGTGCTCCAGCCGAGAATCGAATGGGAGAGCCTCTTGCTGTGAGGCGACAATGCTACTGCTGCACCACCGCAGCTTCCAAACAAATAAATGCCTTCCCATGCTGGTAGATATTAGATTCCCTGGAGTGATACCAGAAACTAAGCCGGTTATTAAAATCAGTCATTTTCTGTGGCATCATCCTTGGTAAAGGTAGAATGCTGCCCAATGCAAGGCTCGTACCTATCTGTGACACATATTCAGAGAGATTCAGAATGTCTCTTGTCATATAGTCTTGTGAGGTACATCTAAAGTCATTTACACCCACATGGACTACGATAGACTCATATTGGTACCTGTGGTTGTCTATTCCTTTTTGGCATTCTTTTGTGGTACATGTGCTGCAGTGATTTGTGTGTGTGCATGATATTGTGGCCTTGACCAGCTTAGTGAGAGGAGCATCTGAGTGTCATACTATAGAATCTCTTATGGCAAGAGTACTAGGTACAGTGTTTGCTTGCCTTATGGGCTTTGTTCTTGGGGGATCATTGGGTGTAGATTTGTGTGTGGTGGTAGGTGTTGCTTTTGGTGTGTGCTTTAGTGGTTGCTGAGGATAGGTGTTGCCATTTTATAGAGTAGGAGGTCTTTGAAGTTTGGAGAGGTTTCTTTTAAGTAACTCAACATTAGAAGGTCTATGTGTGTGTAGTGAGAGGCATGTGGGAAAGATGTAATGTGTGTGTGCTCTTGATAACATTGTTTGTGAGCAAGATTTTTGTCTCCAGCGAAGTTGTGTGTAGCTCTCTCTCACATGCTGTTAGTTTCTTTAAAGATTAAAAGGTTGTCTGAGTTTGTACACAAGACAATTTCTGCATTGTCTCAGGTTACACGTATCTACCAAGCTGGTCACATAGACATGAGGAAATTGTAAATCCATGTTGTCCTGACCTGTATTAGGGTTCGAATATTATGGTTTAGGTACTTGGTTTTACAGGGGTCACCTGACTGGTGTCTAGGGTTAAAGCTAGATGTTAGATAATGCTATGATATGATATTGTAACTGTCTTATGCACTAACTGCCCTAAGCTTAGCTACACACAAGATCTCTCTGTGTTACAAGTGTGTCTGCTTTATTTATTTGTCTGTGCCTAAAACTACTAAAATGTGAAGTTCCATTCTTAAAAGACTGCAAAAATGTGATTGCAGTACAGGCCTTATCTACTTGATGACTGATGTTTCACTTCATGAAGTGCAGTATTGGGCTCACTGCTGAAATGTTAGCACTCTGAACACCAAGTGCCAACATTCCAAAAACAAAAGGCTAAAACTGCAGATGAAGAACAAGTCTCCAACATCAATATTCTCCTTTAAATTATTTTTTTTTGCAGGGGCTACGCCCTCTACACCCCCTGAACTTGTATACACATATATACTAACTCAGAGATCACCAAACCTTGGAGAAAAGGGTATATCCCAAGAAATGCCCATCTTGGACTGTATATGTAAGTCTGTTTTTCAGCTCTACAGTCTCCGTGTTTTGGGACTCGTTCTAGCAGGTCTCGACATTTTAAATGGTTACCATAGTACTGTGTATGCAGCTTGGTCCTGTGCAGCTGTGACAGATAAGTAGAATAATTTCTAAGGGCAACAATAAATCTCTACCCAGTAGTGTCAAAACACTTCATAACCAAACAGTTTCCGAAACAGACTTGATGGTTTACCAGTACTTTACCAGTTATTCCTGGAGTTTATGCACTGTGTAGCAATAATATGAAACTATTACTTTTGTTATGATCCTAAAGTTACTTTATTTAAACTTACTTTCCAACTATCCGAGCAGAATCATGGTGACCCTCAGAAAGTGTCAGCACATTTTATCCAGATTATGAAGTTCTTATGTAAATGAGGTTTGTAGGTACATAGCTATATGAATTACAGTATTACACGTGCTGGTATTTGAAATGCATTGGTAGGTTCATGCTGTTGTGAGCAATTATGACAAGCACATACATGCTCATTCTCAATGCCTATGCGTAAGCTTTGACATGCTAAGCACCTATCAGTGCAACCTGTCAGCTACCTAACTACTTGCAGTCATGTTATGTAAGTCATGGTTCACACCCTAGAATTCCTAGTTTCATGCCATATGAACCGTTCTCTATTGCAGTATGGCAAGTACAAGATGCATACTTCTGTGAATGGTCAGGACAAGGCCCCGTACTGGTGTATGACGAAGACAAAGGCATGTTTTACCTGTTCTAAAGCACCTACAGAAGTAGGCTTGAGAGTGTGAGTAGTGGTGCACCCCACCATATATCTTTCTATCTGGACTGACATGGTCGATGAGCTGTCAGAGCTAAGAAGAATACAACAGTCTGGGGAAACAATGACTTCGTAGACATTACAGCCTACACGCAGGCAGCCACACCACACGCTCAGTGAGTGATAGAACTGTAGGAGACTAGACCAGAGTCCTTTGGGAAGTACGATATCTTCATTATTAATTCAATATTAACATATGTAAGAATGTCATACATATAGGTAGATGTAGTGGAGGTATATGACAAACATGTTTTTTTGGTCTGTTTGTCATAACGTTTGTAATTTTCTGGTAAATCATTGAGGACTGAAGTCACTAAATAATCATAGACAATTGCGTTTCAGACTTCCAGTCCTTCTGAAATGCATGTTAATGTAAAGCCTGTAATTTTAGCAATTATATAAGTTTTTAAGAGCAATATTTAAAACATGCACTGATTTTGTCCCTTTCCCCTCCCTTTACTTTGGCTTTGTCCAGAATTCTTACACCAAGAGGTTGGGAGATATGGAGCTTATCCTTTTCAAAAAATGCTTATTTCAGGCTCTGCTGGTATGTTGCAGGAGTAATGCATTCTTGATCATTTGTTGTGATCAAGAATCATTGTTTCATGTGATCATGCCTCAGTCATTTATGTGGGAATCATTTTATGTTAATGTACATTGTTACTATTAGAGCATGTTTTTGTCTTTTTTGTTTTTAATGGTGCTGTAGTATTGCCCGAGATTGTTGTTAAATTAATCTTAAAGTCTAATATTTATTTATGTCTGTATGTATGTACACCATTGCTCAGTCCAGGTTTTATGTTAAATGTTACTTTTATTGACTTACAATAGACCTTGATTCCACACACTGCATTGTAAGTGGCCATTCCCATTGATACTGGGAGATTTGTAGTGTGCATTTTAGGACATTGCAATCTTCTGCTAAATCTTTAATCTTGTTACCTGTGCCAAGCCACAGTGTGAAACTTTTTGGCAAAACTCTGTATTTTTTTCCATTCCCCAAGTCCTCCTCACTTATAGTATTCATCACTTTAGAACATCATTTGAGTAGTAATACCATAATACTGCTGTGAACCCTGATAATAACATTCCTTCATACAGGACAGATGCACTCTCCTAACAACAAAAATAGAGTGAATAAGCTGTTACCCTTAAATAATCTTTTATTGTTCACTCCTTACACATATGATAGCACCGGATCATTCCTGTTTTTTCTCTGCATATTACTATTCTTGCTTGTTGACTGCAGAACAGCCAGTGTATAATATACGTACACTGGATCCGTAGCTGTTGATTCCTCAAGTTTTGCATACAGCAGTTACAACAACTCATCACCATTACTATGTTCTTTTATTCCTCCTGCATTCTGTATAATGAAAGTGCCCCCTAGGAACAGGAACAACCACTGTAACCTAGCTGTAGTCATTACGTATGCCTCCTTTCCTGAGCCAAATGTGGTTAGCAGCAACTGTTGGTCAGTAACCAGTGTATACCATTTTTCTCTATAGTTGTTGATTGCATTTTTTACTTCCTTAACCAAGTTAAAGGTTTCTTTGTTTTTGCGTACTTAAAAACAGATTTTTATGAATAATGATGAAGCAAAAGTATTGGGTGTTTAATGTACAACTAACTCTGTAAGGTGAAATATCATGTAGCAGCCTGTTAGGTAAGATGGAACAAAGTAAGTATGCCAATTTACATAATGATTTTCTTTGTGAAATGTTTGCCATACATTTCTATACAAACTGAGGTGCAATGCTTTTAATGGAGATAATACTGTCAAGGGGTTCACTGAAAACTTATGTTTCACTTATCTCATATATGACCTTGTGATGATGTGAGGTATTGCCAGCTATGCCAGGAGAAGTAGGAAAGTGGATGCATAACATATGGCAGCACAGCTAGCTGGAATTTTGTAAAGAATTATATGCCATTTGTATATCGAACTGATTTGTACAGATGCTTGTGTTTAAAAAATGTATTTGTAAAGTTGCTTGTGTTAAAAATGTATCAACAGTGTGCTGTGTTGGACAGAAAAAGAAATATATATACATTATTGTAACTGTTTAAATGTATATGTTTCAACAGAGGATATTGGAAGAGAAGAGGTTAATCTCAAACTTTAATATAGTAAGAAATTAAATTACTGGGTCTAGGCCATAAAGATTTTATCTCACAGTTTTGAATGAAGTCAGAGAAGCATATCTGTAAGAAGTATGGTTTATTAGCTCCCGTAGGAAGAGTGGAAGTGTTTTATGGTTTTATGTCTTCCAGGAGCTGCAACAGATCTTAGCAAGGCTCTCTGTGTGTGTATTATTGACACATAAGTGCTAAATCCTGGCAGTTTTTAGCAGTGGGGGTTACATGGGAACCAGAAGAAGGGTGACCAGATGTATGTGATGTCATTCTGTAATCTAGGACAAAATAATGTTTTAATATTAATCGAGACCGAAGTCTTATGGCAGTCTGTTTCTGGAACCTGACATCAAAGGATCACTCACCTACTTCAAATTGCCTTGCTCTAGAAATTGACCAGGGAATAGTAACTCTTGAGATCAATATAGTAAGATTGGTTAGATATTATTTTTCTGTAACTGTGTGAACTTGTCCACCTCTGTTATTTTTAATATTTCCTGTGATTGAAACTCTGGTGTTTGTTGTAAATGGATATTTAGTATTTTCGTGTCTGTTTATTATTTATTATTAAATATATTTAAACTTTTTATTGTGGCTGATCCTTTCCTCACAACAAGGGGTTCTCCAGTTCGATCCTCGCCTGGGGTGCCTTCTGTGCGGAGTCTGCATGTCCTCCCTGTGGCCGCGTGGGTTTCCTCCGGGTACTCTGGTTTCCTCCCACATCCCAAAGACATGCTGCAGGTGGATTGGACACTCTAAATTGGCCCTAGGTGTGTGCCTTCTGTGGAAGGTTGGGCGCCGGGCTGGCAACTCGACACCGTAAAACTCCACTGCCAATCATGAGCGGACAAGGTGATCCACTGTGGCGACCCCTAACCGAGAAAAGCTGAAAGAAGAAGAAGAATTGTGGCTGATCCTTTACAGAATATTTTAACCTTTGAGAGTACTCATATCGGTTTGGTGATTCTGTGGTCACTCCTGAAAGCCTTACTGCATTGGTCAAACTACCATTCATATTAATATTAATTTCACTCAGTATAATTGGGTACCCTTGCAAGAGTCTTAAAGTAGCTGACCCTGGAGGGTCTGGTGGCAGTAACTACTGTATAGTCTGGGCAGAAGGGGGCATAGCTAGTAAACCTGTACCAGCCTTTCCCAGGTGTGTGTGTGTGTGTGTGTGTGTGTGTGTGTGTGTGTGTGTGTGTGCAAATCAAATCTCAAAGAGTGTGTGTGTCAGCTACTTGGAGCAGGGACATGACGCACTGGTTTTACAGAGAGAATGGTGGAGGACTTGATTTGGACACTCGGCTGAGGACTTAACTCTGCAGCTGTGCTAGTGGGGATGGCACAGTGGTGCAACAGTTGCGTTGTTGCCTCACAGCAAGAGATTCCCTGGTTCGATTCTTGGAGAGTGCGCCTTCTGTGCGGAGTCTGTATGTCCTCCCAGCATTCATGTGGTTTTCCTCCAGGTACTCCAGTTTCCTCCCACGTTACAAAGACATGCATCTAGAGCATTTCTCCCCGGGCCTCCGCTAAAAATTGGCTTTGTTCCAAGTTGGACTTTCCTGGTTAACAAATGTTAAATAAATAAATTAATTAAATAAATAAATTACTGGGGACCTGGGCAGAGACAGAGAGGAACCCAGACCCCGAGCTGAGTGTGTTCCCTGAGTGCTCTTAAGGGAAATTGTGCTTGATACAGAGAGCTGCATCTTGAAATATTGGGTGTATTCATTTTTGCTCCAAGTGAAAGTCTCTCTGCAGGCTCCTTGATTGCTGGCACAGAGAGGGAACATCACAGACCTCATTTGCAATGTATATTGAGGTCTGAATGATTTTATAACAGGGCTCTTCTTGTCTTGTAACTTGTATAGTCCATTATTGTCAGTCACATCTTCAAAAAAATTTCACACTTGCCTGTGTTACTAGAAGCCCGTACTGTTCTAGCCTATCTAGAACTCTTACAAAGTTTTCTACTTTCTTTGTCATAATATCTGTCAACAGTTTTAATATCGATAACATTCCATATTATAAATTGTTTGAAATACCTGGACCACTTTTTTGTATTTTACATTTATTACAGATAGGTGACTGTTCCCTTTTTAGGTACAGTCTAAGCCACAAGGCAGACAGAATGACAGACAAGTACCAAGTATAAAGAGTAGATACAGTGTAAATTATTAAATGCAATGGTAATAGCTAAGGCAAAAGAAAGATAAAAACAATAGATAAACAGAGGATAACTATATACAAGTTATCAACTAACTTGTTAGAAATAAACAGAATATGAGTTTATAACTTATACAAGTGATTGAGAACTTAGTATGTTGGAAAATGCAGTATGCATGAATTATATATTTATTAAAATAATTTAGATGCCTAAACCTAGGCATTGTACTATTAATATAAAGAGAAAATACAGACAGCATAACTGGAAATAAATAATAATGAGTGAAACTACATGCAGTAAAATAAATTAAAAAAAATAAAATAAATAGAATAAGTACTACTCACAAATTCAACCATGCAGAGGTGGTGGATGTGCCCCTGTGTGGCTCTAATTATACTTTTGTAAAAAGCTTAAACAAAATGAGCCATCTTATTGAAAGACACAGAATCACTTGCCCTAATCAAGGACAAGTACAGTGTAAGCAAGTGACACCCTACCAGATGTTTCCAGCCTAGTCCCTAGCAGTCTCTTGCTTAATAACCTGAGGTGTCTGTCTGGATTATAGGATCTCAGTAACTCTTTAATTTAGACAGGGCCCAGACTGTGAAGGGCATAGTAGGCGAATGTTAAGATTTTAAAGGCACATCTGGCTGTGACTAACATCCAGTGCAGATCCTGCAAGACCGGTCTAATATTGGCTGGAGCATTAAAATATATTCACAATTCTGGCTTCAGAATTGTGCACCCACTGCATTTGTATCAAGTAACCCAGCTCATGAACCATCATTGCCAAGTCCAAAAAACATTTATTTTTTTATCCAAGTTCTTTAATGGAAGTAAGAGGTCTTAATGAAAGATGAAATCTGATCCCTGAAAGAACCACATCCAGATACTGAATGCAAGACTCATATACTAGCATATTGCCTCCATATGTGAACAAGAGTGAAAGCAGGGGACAATGTGGTGGCTGAACAGTCAATGAAAACAACATGGCTTTGGTTTTCTGTGGTTTGACTTTAGCTGATTAAATAATAACCAATGTGCAATTTCATCCAAACAGTCTTAAAATTAATAAAGTGAATCAAAGAATTCAAGGAAAAGGAGAGATGTAGCTGGATATTATCAGCATATGATTGACAGTAAATACCTCTCTCCATAATGATCTCTTTACGTGATAACATGTATACCATAAAAAGCAAGAATGAACTCTGTGGCACCCCACACTCAAAAGAGAATGAAGAGGAAGACAGAACAAGAAGACACCCTTTGTTAGTAGCCTGAGAGGTAAGATTTAAACAGTTGGAAAACAGGGCCAGTAGAACTGCAGTATTGTTCCAAGTAGCTAATAAGGATTCTGAGGTCTGCAGTATTAGAAGTCATTGAGAAATCAAGTAGGACCAAGACCAAACATAAAAGTTGATCCCCTACCATCAGGAGGTCAGTGACCTCTGGAATTACTGTAGTCTTAGTACTGTGCTTTGGCATAAAACTGGACTAACAAGAGACTGAAAGGTCTTGTCAGGTGAGGAAGGAATGCATCTGAGTATAAACTGCCTTCCCAGTGACCTAGATCAGTTTGTATCCTCAACCATTTCCAAATACCAGAGTTCTGTTCTATTATCTTAGCCAAATATGGAACCCTCAGAGTTACCTTTTCACTATCTTCCTAGTCCTGTCTGTATTTCCCCAAGTAGCTCCACTTTCCAAGTTGCTATCAGAGGCAAGGGAGGAAAATTCATTTGCCATTCTTTTATCTCATAAGTAGACCTGTGAGGCATGATCATCCAAAAGTTTCACCTGTCCTAACATGCTGAAGCCCTATTTTTTGCTGTCATGCCATAATCTAACGTCTTGCTAGCTGTGATTCCACTAGCAGACAGAACCCATCATGTCTTGCAGATAATCTGGTTTATGTTTTACTGGTTTTGTAAAAGCCTTGCACTCACTCAGTTTATAAGAACAAGAGAAATAGGTGCTCAGTCTGGATGACCCAGAACTGTTGTAGTGTTCAGGAGGCTCCTGTTCCTCTTGTCTTAGGTAACTTATCCTCTCTGTCCAGTTTTAGCCTTATTTTTGTTTGGTTATGGCTCATCTTGCTATTGTTTTCACTTGTTGTAATGGATTTCATGGTCATTTGCTTGCATCTCTCAAGTTTTATGAATAACTGGTTAGTCAGCAATCCAACTCCCCAGGCCATGGAATCTTAATTTTAGTTAGAAAACCATATTCCTCTGCCCATTATACTGATGGTCAGTGACAGTGATATAAATTTTTTGTCTTGGCAATCGCTGTTTTTGTAACACATACTCCCACTAGGAATGGTGAAAGAATCCATGCATCCACAACCCCTTTTTCACATTTTGCTCATGGGGTCAGGGTGTTACTTCAACAGTGACAATCATCTAGAGCCAAGGTTTACACCACCAGGTGGGTAGCCCTGCTGCAGTAGTTCTTTCATACCACACACACTCACACCTGTAGGCAATTTAGAGCATCCAATCATACCTCTCAACTGTCGCTGATTTTCAGGGACGTCCCTGATTTTGACTCAGATTTTAACTCTGTACCTCTTAATCCCTCCTAAAACTAGTGACTTTTGGAGGAAAGGTGGTAAATTACACTTAATGAATAATGACAATAATTAAGAGTTATAAACTTCTTTTACTTCAGAAAATGTGTATTAATTCATATGCTCTGATTCTGTCAGTGTTTCAAGTTAATAGCACTAATATTTTAAAAGTGTCCCTGATTCTGTTGAAATTTGTCCCCAATTGGTTGAGAGGTCCACATCCAATCCAGCTACTGCATGTCTTTGGAATGTGGGAGGAAACCCACGCAAACACAGGGAGGACATGTAGACTCCACACCGAAGGCACCCCAGCTGAGAATTGAACCTGGAAACCTCTTGTTGTGAGGCAACAACACTATCTGCTGCACCACTGTGCCGTTCCCTAAGTTAACTGCAGTGAGACTAGAACACCTACTTAACTATCTAGAGAACACAGTACTTAATGCAAGTATACAGTTGACGTAATAACAGTGTTGGTAATAATCATGATGATTACACTAGCAAAGTGAAACAGAATTCATTCCTTTGCAGCTGTCTCAAACTACTGGAAAATACAGTAATGTCTGTTCTATGTCAGTTATGTTTTGAAGTGCTAAGGAAGATGTGCATAACATGAGTTTTTTTTTTTTTTTTTGCTTAACCAGTTGGACATTGTGGAGCAAGGGGCATTCAGAAGGTCATTTTGAAATTAGCCAGATTCACTACTAGGAATCTGTGTGCAGCTGCTGCTGGAAAAGTGATCTCTTTCTTACATGGGGGTGGGCCTTGCTTTATTCTTATACAATAGCTATAAACAGTTTCAGAGAGCATTTTTCCTCATTTACCGTCTCTTGAATGGAAGTTATCTTGTCATTTATTGTGCCATTTTACCTCTGGCAGAATAAAGAGTATATCCAAGAATCTTATTTTATAAAATTATCTTTCAGTGTCAGATGTTGAAAATGTATAGTTGCATTACATAAAGACTTTCTGTCAAAATGCAGGGATATAGGTTAATTAATTGAAAGAAAATGGGAGGTCATTATCAAGAGGAATGAAACTTGACAACTGGGAGTGGAGTTGCTATTGAGTATGAAGATCCTAGTTGCAAGTCAGGAACTGAGAAGGGAGCTGGGTGCACTAGGTAGATGGTAGTGCTTTCGCTGTGGGCTCTCTCTGTAAGAGTTTAACTCTTTATTGTCCGAAGGGAGTGATGAGAGGTCAGACGGTGCTGTTGAATTATCTCCTTTGTTTCTCTGCATTCCTGTATGTACATATAATTGGAGCTGGGCAACAGAGAGTGAAAGGAATATGTTTTATGGGTCCCTGTTGATATTCTGTCAACTGTAATTGCAGTCTTTGGAAAAGCAGAAGTGAATGTGGGGGAATATATACTATGTCCAAGATTGCAGTACTTCCAGAATATTCCCCCTTATTTAAAGTGCAGTAGTTCTGAACAGTCAGGAGTCAGCATCCCCTATGTCAAAGGATACAGGGGTAATGATGAAGCATTGAGCTTTGAAATTCACTGCCGTTATTTCTTAGTCTATTGGGACTTGCAACATCAATAACTGCAATTACCATAGAGAGACATTTTAGTTGTATAGAGCAGCTTCAAATGTCTGAAAGGTGCTGGTTGTTTTGTAATAGTACTAGGCTAGTACTGTAAGAAAGTTGTGCTAAGCTGTTAAGGGTTTGATATCTGTGGTCAGCCTGGTAAGCTATAATATTTTTGAAAATGTTTCAGTAAAGAACATTAACAAAATCTCTGCTGGTTTTACCTGACATTACTTTCTTAACAAATTCATTCTACCTAGGGTTCTGTGTCTCACATTTTCAAATGTTCACATGTTCTTTCCTTCACCAGTGTTATTTCTAGACACATCACCTGCTCAGTCAACCATTTCCAAGGTTATTTCTTTCTTATCAGGTTTCATGTTTGTCTTCTCTAGACACTGAACTAACATGTGTTGGCTAGATTAGAGCATCATTTTTAGCTTAATTGTGCGCATTATGGCAAACTTTATAACTGTCTTTATTAACATTTTAATACACCTAATTCTTCCTGGCCTTTTAAATCATTGTGGAAGTATCCTGTTCAATGAGAAATAAATTATTTCTAAGTATAAATACAATTTGTGTTGCTTGCATCTTCATTAATATTATTTTATTTGTAGCAAAACCCAAGTAAATGCATTGCAGTGACACTAGACCTAATATCTGGAGAAGAAATGAGCCTGAAGTCCTGTGGACCATTATAGTGTCAGAGGAACACTTAACCATTATTCTCAGCACACCAGCAAAGTTCTTCAGTTCAACGTTTGCTGTCTCTGGTACTCCAATATTGTAAAGTTATATTGTTGGCTGATTCTGTGTAGCATTTCATCATCTCAGTCATTATAAAATTGCCTTTATATATTTTTGCTGGGGTTCTTTCTATGCTGCTACCTCTGGTGTTCTTTGAAAACTGTTTCCCTTGGACCATTGGTTACTGGTCTTGCTGGAGCCATGAGCTTTGTATCTGTTATTTAGCTGCCAATGTTACCTCTAAGAGTATTTTTCTTCCTTTGTCTCCTCCCTATCAGTAGCCCTTGTCAACCATTCCCCAGTTATCTTGCTGTATTCCTTTTGCCTGCTACTCTTTTGATCCCTTATTTTATTAAGGCAGACTCACTTCTTGTATTTTATCTCCATTTCTTATGTTTTTCTTTTTTAACTTTTCAGACTGTTCATTTCCTTTCTCTTAACTTTTCAGACTGTTCTTTCTTTTAACTTTTCCAACTGTTCATTTCCTTTCACCTTTATTGTTTAATTTTTCTGCTGTTACTTGCACTTCTTTAATCTTTTTCTTTTGTTTTCTAATACTCTTTTTCTCCAAAATTCCTAGATTGTGCTGGTTTTGCACCTTTAGTACAATTTTAGTGAGTTTTCTTAATTGACCTGCCATGTTTTCCTCTTGATTGTCTATTTTTATTTTGCCACAACTGTTTTCCGGGTCCTGCTCACACTGTTGCTCCTTCTTTGTCCCTTTTTAGCTCTTCAGACCTTCAGAGTCCTTTCAGTGCAGTTTTGAGCAGATAAGCACTATGACACATCTTTATTTCCTAATGTGTAGATCTCTGGAGCATCTCTGCTACACTCCCACTGTGTGACTGCCAGTCCAGCAGAAGGAACTACATGTATCTAAATTCTATGTTTTTACTGAAACATCACTTGAGCAATGATAGTAAATGAATTGTTGGTTTTATGCAGATTTAAAATATAGACAGGTATATAATAAAAAAACGATAATCATGAGTATCAAGAACAGCAAAGCGTTAACACCTTTCATGTTTTAAATATAATATACTCACTAATGTCGTTATTGCTTTTACAGACTGGTGGCGCTAGAGGTGCTAATTCAGGCCCAGAAGTGAGGAAGGGACCATCACATACTCCAAGGCAACACAGGAACAGAGGAATAGACTTTTACTTCTCACACAACAAAAAACATTATTGATAAGATATGGTTGCAAATTATGCATGAAGAGTGCATTGTGTAGTTCACAGCTTGGATTATAGCCAGAAAATATATTCCACTAAGAGGCACGTACTGATATTTGTAAAGTTCTGCAACTTACCTAAATAATAATAGTGCTCAGTAATCATTGTATAGCCAAGAAAATGACTTCAACTGAACAAGAATATGAATTAAAAACTGCACCTGTTAATGAAGTGCCTTATTTGATTGACAGTAGTGTATTAAGAAGGTTACATACACATTGTAGCTTGGTGGCAGTTACCCAAGGATGGAAGAGCTTAGTTTATTGAATGCTTTCCACACCACTGCTGCAGACATAACTTCACTCATAGTATTCTCTGCTATTTTTCAGCATTGTTACTGTGGATGTAGATATACTACAAAAGTTATTTTCATACGGAATGGTGCAGATGTGGGTTACAGGTCTCTGAAGTGTAACCCTACATGTGTTTATTTTTATAGTAAGTTACAGGTCCCTGAAGTTTAACCCTAAATGTATTTATTCCTGTAGTAAAATGAATGAGTGATGTTGCTGCAGTCATGTTTAGTAAATGCTATACACATTTATGATTTAAGGAATCAGTGAATTCTCTGAATGAAATCAGAGTTGTAGTTATTCTTTTGATGGTCTGTAGTTCAACACCAGTCACAGCAATGGCCTTTTCTTTCTTCTCCATACAAATGTTTAGACTCAGAATTAAGATGGCTGCTACTTGTATCACATAAAATACCTACCCTGTTAATAACCATTCTTTATCCACATTGGTGTAATACAATAAAGACATAAATTACAACAGTGTCATTTTGATGTCTGCTGTTAATAATCCAGATACATTTTCTTTTAAACGTTCCTCCCATTTTTGAACTTGAAGGTATACAGCACCATTGCTTGGCTTACACTGTTGAGTTCCATGCCCTTGGTCAAGCCATGTTCCAGCTAAGTGAGAATTGTTCATCTAGTTTCAGTTCCAATGTTTCATAGAAACTGGGCAATTAAGTTGTATGATATTGCATAATAATGGGGATAAGGATGTTTCTTCTTACCCTCTGTGTCATGATTTCAGAGTTAATGTGTTTAGAGATGAGGTAACCAAACTTGAAATCTTGAGCCCTGCAAAAATACCATCATTATCATCATCATCATCATCATCATCATTATTATTATTATTATTATTATTATTATTATTATTATTATTATTATTACTGTTAAAGATTACTGCAAGGAATGTGTACGAGATGGTTAGCCACATATCCTACACATTGATGGGAAGTGCCCTATGATGGTGTGTATTGGCAAGATGTTTATGGTTCATTAACTGACTGTGCCTTGTCTGACTCCATGATATATTTACACATGTATAAAACACAAATAAGGAACAAAGCCACAGTTGCAATGGCTGTTTCTTTTTGCCACCCTTAAGTGAGTTAGGATGCACTATTTACTGAGATATTATTAGTATAATCCCACCATTTGTCGACATTTCAGGATAGACCGGTTTAATACTGTTTTCAGAGTCCTTGTACTGCAGATAAGTTTTCATTTTGTCATATTTTTTGTTTTGTTTTGTTTTTTGGCTATACTGCCTTACACTGAATTGTGTCCATATGCTTAGGAAATAAGCACTGGAATACATTTGAAGTCAAAGTTCAAGTCTTTGAACTAAATAATTGTTCTTTATTAAATGTTTTAGTGTTTATTGAAAGTGGAAAATTAGACTTTACTTGTCATACAACATCTACTTTGGACACTTTTCTGAAGCTGGTCAGCTAATGGGGTATGAAAAGCAGTCTTGAATCTCTTATCTGTTTTCCGTGGCTCATTCAAAACCTTCTCTGGAGTTCACCTACCCAGATGGCTGTCCTTCATTGGCTAAATGTTGTACATATCAATGCTTGCGACCTGAACAAGAAAGCAGAGAACTAAAGGCAAGGCTGAAGCTTCATGACTTTATATCATGGTTATTACAAAGTTGTGCTTTAGCCATACCACAATAATTCATTAAGTTTCTATTGACCATGTGTTTGTTTCAGGAGTGACTGTGCAATCAAAATGACCGAAGGAGAAGGGGTTCTTCTTATGAGGAAAATAACTGAAATCTCTCTAAAAGTCTTCTAAAAATACAGAAAATAGAGGCTTTGCCAAAACACTTAGTGAATGTTAAATAGTGGGCAAAACATATAATGATAACTTAATGGAGAACAAACATTCTCCAACAGGGTATTAATGTACAGATCCAGCCATCCACAACCCATTTTTCCCATTTTTTCACATGGGGTCATGGGGTCACATCAACAGTGACAATCGTCCAGAGCCAGTGTTTACACTTCCAGGTGTGTAGCCCTGCTGAGGTTGTTCTTCCATACCATGCACACATATGCTGTCCAATCCATCTATTGCTTGATATTGGAAAAAAAACAAACAAACAGCATGTTTACTCTTGATAAATATGTCAGTTAAGTGGGCATACAATTCAAAAAGTAAATAAAATAGAGAAAAATAATTCAAGTAGCAAAAGTAACTACCGCTCCAGTTACAGGAACTTGCCTATTTACTTTTCCCTTGCTAAGTACAAGCCACATTTATCAAACATAAACATTAAAAATGAATGCAAGTGTGTGTGTGTGCACACATGTTTGTGTGTGTGTGTGTGTGTGTGTGTGTGTGTGTGTGTGTGTGTGTGTGTGTGTGTGTGTGTGTGTGTGTGTGTGTGTCTGTGCATCTGTGTGTTTGTGACAGAGGTAGGAGAGAGGGAGGGAGTGCGTTCCTCTCAATTTCTTTGACCAAGAGTTGCAGAAAGCGTTGCAATAATGAGGGTACAAAGATCATGGTTAATTTTTAATTACAACCTTAATTCACTTAAAAAGTAAATAGACAAGAGGTTTCTCATCAATATGCATTTTCTAAACAATAAGATATTATTGACTGACTGTAAATCTCTGCGATTTACCAGAAAGTCATACATTTTCAAGAGACAGAGCAAAAATATTAGGCAAAATCAGGGATAGTTCAGAGGCATGGGAATAGGAGTGCCTTGTACAGCAGGAATTTTTTTCATTCATTAACCACATTGAGACATCTAAGGTGTATTCAGTCAGGAAAGTGGCTGTAATTGCTGGGTACATTTGTGTGTGTGTGTGTGTGTGTGTGTGTGTGTGTGTGTGTGTGTGTGTGTGTGTGTGTGTGTGTGTGAATTTTAAATACTGCGTGTGTGTGAATTGTAAATACTTACATAACTTATATTTTGGATATAAAATATGTCCTCCTCCAAAAATTACATATGCTACAGCAATTTTGAAACATTACATAGGATACTAGTTTTTGTGAAACATATAAAACAAAATGTACAGACTAATAAAAAACACAATTACAAAGCAATTTAACAAATATCCCAATGTCAGCACAGTGATGCCTAACAGGGTGAGATTTGCACAGAAATAATGGACCTTCCAGGGGTGGGCCATTGTTTCCTTTTAACTCTCACCCTGTTGGATATTACTGCTTTCATATTGCTCATCATTATAGAACACAACTCAGAAACCTCTTCAAGAATGAAGTTAGATGGCACAAAATTCAGATTTTCGAGTGACAGCAAGACAGCAAGACACTGCTTTCAGGAAAAACTGTAAGGAACTTGGAATTATGAAACAGAATCCTAGCCTACAATGATATACTGGGAATACTGGGAATAGCTACAGTTTATGCATTGCAGAAGTAGTGTAACTTTTCAAGGATTTATGCATCTCCCTCTTCTCTGACATGAAGGTTTTTCCTTTTTTTAATCATCTGTCTCTGCTGAATCATCACCCATAGCATAGGCAATCACACATATATACAAATGAAAACAAACACCACACATCACATAGAATCTTCTGCACAATAACCACCAACCCAACACCACAGCCCAGTCAACTACTGCCCCCCAAATCTCACCCCTCAAAACAACACCCTACATCCATTATTCCCACAACTAGCATCCCCCTCCATGCAATCTGCTTCCCCCCTCCAAAGATCCCACTGCCAGTTCCCCCATCTCCATCACCACATTTACCACCTCAAACTGTTGGTCAAGATCCAGACCCCACTCTCTAACAATTGCACCCCTGGCAGCCACCAGAACCAAACCCAGCATGATCCCATTATGTCCATGCAACTCAGATACTGCATCCCAGCTAAAAAAAACATCTCTTCAGCCACACCAATCCACTCACCAAGCATTTCCAACAGAGCAGTCCTCAGGTAACCCTCAAACCCTGTCACATTCCCCAAAAACTCTTCTCAACTACCTCCTTCCACCCCACCACATCCTCAACACCCACAGTCCACCTGATGAAAACCTCCCCGGAGACTGCTTGAGGTACAAAAACACTCACATAAACACCTCCAAGCAAAAATTCCAAGTCCTGCAGACTCTGCCATAAGATTTTATGTGGTGTCTCTATATTCTTAAAGGATACACACACCTCTAGGCTTGTAGCCCAGCATAATGCATCCGAGATACTTCAGGTACAACTAACACTGGGTAAGACAGATACAAGTCATAGCCTGCTACAGGACCCCAAACATGTCCCTAGACTGTCACTTCAAGTTCCTAAGCACTCTGGAGTCTGTCAAGGTCCAGCCCAATACTCTCATACTGGGTAACTTCAACTACCCTTCCATCAGATGGGAAAAGTACTCAAGTACCAATGTACAGGCCCAACATTTTCTGGAATTTATCAATACCAATGCCCTGGACCAGCTCATTCTGACCCCCACTAGAGGAAGCAACATTCTTGACCTGGTTATCACCAACATGGGAGACCATTGCTCCACACCTATAGTCAATTTCTCCCTGGTTAAATCCGACCACAAACTGATCACCGTGGAAATCTCCATCTCACCTACAACCCCTGCTAAGGTGACCACCCTGAAAAACTTCTCTAAAGCAGACTTTGGGCTCCTAAAAACAGAGATGGCTAACTTCTCGGCACCCATACCAATGGAAAATAGCTGCACTACCCCAAAATCATACACCAATGCACTGTACAAGCATGTACACAAATACATGAACCTTGTCATACCAAACAGAACTAAGACGCTCTCCTCCAAAAAAAGGAAGCCAATCTGGTGGTCCCTAGTCATCAATAAACTCTACAACAGAAGGAAGAAACTGTTGCAGAAAAATATAAAGTCACAGGACTGGAAAATCTCCCTTATCAGTCTCAACAAAAAGCTGAGATCCCTTATGAAATCTTCTAAAGCCAGCTATGAAGGCATCATTGTGGCTGACACTAAAAACAACCACAAAACCTTCTATAGCTGTATCAAAAACCTCCAAGGCAATACCCAGATTTGCTCTGAGTTATTGAAAAATGGCACCTCCTATACTGAGCCAACAGATATAGCCAACTTACTGGCTGACAGATTCAGTGCCAACTTTACCCCTCTCTCCCCCCCAAAGGCCTTATCACAATACCAGAATAAGGCCTGGTACCCACCATTTCTGCAGCACAGGTAAAAGCTGCATTATCCAAAGCCAAGAATACAGCATCCATGGGACCTGATAATATCCCTGGTTGCATCCTACATGAGCTACAAAATGAACTGGTACCACATCTGGGTGCCCTGTTCAATCACAGCCTTACCTCAGGCTATGTCCCTAATGAATGGTGCACTGCTACAGTCATCCTGCTCCATAAAGGGGTAGTAACAACAGACCCTGGTAACTTATCGCCCCATTAGCCTGATGAGTCTGTTATGCAAAGCTATGGAGCATGTCATCATGGACCTGCTTAACAAAGATATGGGTAATCTCCAAACTCTTGACCCCACACAGTTTGGCTTTGTCAAGGGGAGATCCTGCCTGCTGAACTTAGTTGACTTCTTCGGAGCAGTTACCAAGGCTGTGGATGAGGGTAAGGCAGAGCATACAGCCTACCTTGACCTGGCCAAGGCCTTTGATACCATTCCCCACTCAGGTATCATTGATAAACTCAACAACTAGGCATCAACCCTTACATCACTAGGTGGGCTGCAAATTGGCTCACAGACAGGACCCACAGAGTGAAAGTGGTGGATTCCAAGTCAGACTGTCGACCAGTCACGAGTGGAGTCCCACAGGACTTGTTCCCAGGCCCTCTCCTGTTTGGCATCTACTTCTCAGAAGTCCAGGCCAGCACAGGAGGACTCTGGCTGACCAAGTTCACTGATGACTGCAAGCTAGGAGTCATTACCAACTCCACAAGTGATCCAGACATCCTACAAAAGGGCCTGTCTGAGACCAATTACTGGTGTCGGAACCATGGCCTGAAGCTTAACGCCAAAAAATGGGTCATCATCCGCTTTGGAAAAAAACTCAGTTCCCACAAATTACCACAGTGATGGGAGCCCACTGAACACTGAAGGGGCCATAAGAGATCTGGGCACCCAGGTCGACAGCCACCTCACCTTCGACCACCACATTGCCACGGTGGTCAGAAAGTCCTTCTACATGACACATCTTATAACCAAAGGTTTCACATCCAGGAAGAAAGAGATCATCATCCCTCTCTACTCATCTCCTCATTAAACCAATCATCAAATACAACACCCTGTTTAGCATGTACCTGACCAGACACCTACAACAGCTGGAAAGGCCACAAAAGTACCTCACAAACAAGATCCTAGGCCTTAAACACAACACATGTCCTACATGGACAGACTCAAGGAAATTCAGCTGTTCTCAGTCACTTACCATCTACTTAGAGGTGATCTCTGCTTGACTTACAAAGCCATGCCTCACCCAGCCCTACTTGAAATGCTACACCTAAAGAAATCCCAATTCCCCCATGCCACATGCTCCAGAGATTTACAACCTCATTACCAGAATTAACAGAACATGCTGGAGGGACAGGTTCATTTCCCAAAGATTGCCCATACTCTGGAATAAGCTTCCCATGCATGTCAAGCAGGGCACCTTGCTGGTCGCTTCAAGAGAAATCTTGATGAGTAGATGGGTAATAGAAAGTTCACCCCAGGGATCACTCCAGTTGCCCTACTGGATAGGGGCACTGTGAACTAACATTAGGTGGCACGGTGCCTGGGCAATTTTTTTGGGCTAGGTTTGTAAAGGCTCTATGGCCATTAGCCTAGAACACACCTATGAACCTGGGAGCCACATATACATCCCCCCACTGCCTCCTTGTGAACTGCCCATCCAGTATCTCTTCCTGTGCCTTTAAGGTTTTCATTTAGGTACCACAATACTGCATAGTAATGATTTAATGTTCCAGTTTCTCTTCAAGAAAGTCTGTGTTAGACAAGTCTATAAACTTCTACTAAAGCTTCTTAACTACTGCAGAACAAGAGGTAATGGCCTACAGTTGAGATTTCCAAAGACCTCTTGACATCTCACTTTCCATAGCATGTCTGCATAAAAACTTGAAAAAAAAATTGTGGTATCCATTTCAAAAAATCTACATTGTTAGGCTGACTGCAATTGTTGGATCTGTATACCCTCAACCATACCCGATCAAAATACTGGAGAAAAGTGCTGCTGAACTGCTTAAAGAATATCTATAAAACAATACTGGCTATTCTGAAGGGAAAATAATGCTTTTCAGCTGTGGTATTAACACCTTGATTGCTGCCTGGTGACATGCAAATTTCATTCATAAGAGCAGTGATAAATGGCTTCTCTCAGGAGTTGTATCTGTTAATATTACAGTTATTATTGTGACCAGCAACGTATTAGAAAATTGCAACATTCTGGCTGGTGTATAGACAAACCTTTTGAGATGCTCAGTGTATGCCTAAGAAAATCATGACTCAAAGTATGAAGGTGGAGCTGCTTTTTTCAAGGTTAGGATTCATAGTGCTGTTTTACAAGTACCAGTGCTTATACCATTACTGACTGAAATAAATAAATAAATAAATAAATAAATAATGCTGTTTTACAAGTACTATTGCTTGTGCCATTACTGACTGAAATAAATAAATAAATAGTGCTGTTTTACAAGTACTGTGCTTGTACCATTACAGACTGAAATAAATAACAGAGCAACGGAGACTTTCTTTTCTCCATTGCTTCCGTTTCAAAGCATTGATGTACTGGGTATGCATGGGATGCAAGTCCCATCCACATGCTCAGTACATCAAAATAAAGAAAGCATTCTACCACAACCAGAGGAAGAACAGCAATGTGCCGTTATACAAAGACATTATTTAAGAAAAGTAAGTATTTTTTCTTAAATAATGTCACTGTATAATAGCAATAACCGACTCTGTGGTTGTGGTATATTGAAATTTACCCATGGTTGGCTTTATTTAATGACTCGGGCTTCGCCCTCGTGATTAAACCACACCAACTGTGGGTAAATCTTCAATATACCACACCACATCGTCGGTTATTGCTTAAATAAATAAATAGTGCTGTTAAGTACCAGTGCTTTACTGTTACTGACTGAAATAAATAAATAAATAGTGCTGTTTTACAAATACTAGTACTTGTACCATTACTGACTAAAATACATAAATAAATAGTGTTGTTTTGTTACAGTGACTGTGACCCCCCCCCCCATTAATATTCCAAAATGTGCACGCTGATTGGCCAGCGTGCCCATTGTAAATCCCACAATATACCAACAGAAAAAGGTCTGGTCGTCCGGAATTTTTTCCCTTGGTATAAAGTGCTAAAAATATTTTTTTTTAACAAATAAAAAAGAAAAAAACAGAGCAACGGAGACTTGAGCAACGGAGACTTTCTTTTCTCTGTTGCTTCTGTTTCAAAGCATTGATGTACTGGGTATGCATGGGACGCAAGTCCCATATGTATGCTCAGTACATCAAAGCAAGAAAGCAGTGTACCTCAACCAGCAGAAGAACAATAATGTGCCATTATACAAAGACATTATTTAAGAAAAGTAAGTATTTTTTTTCTTAAATAATGGGCCGGATTTATGAAAGCTTGCCCGGAGTGCAAGAAGAGTGTAGGAGCTCACGGAGGCAATATGTCTGCCGTGCGATTCAGGTACAGCCAGCAGGGGCATGCACGAGAGCTGCTAAAGCTACTCTTGCACGGACAGCATTATGGTATGCAAATTACCTCATTTGCTGCTGAAAGCTATGCAAATGAGGTAAATTTGCAATCCAGGAAACACTAACCTGTCCGTGGAAGATAAGTGTTTTCTGCAGAAATGTACTCTGTTGGTAACGGAGTACCGTTCTGCAAATAGCTAAATGGAGCTATGACAGCTCCAAATAAAGGATGCATACAGTTGAGGAAGCATGCCAATGGCCAAATATAAGGCCATTGGCATTTATAAATGTTTAAAATTATTAAAATCGAACTCCCCCCCAATCTCCGATGTTTAAGCGTAGCGCAGCACCGAGCAAATGTGCGGCGCTTTAAAAAACAAGAAAATAATTTAAAAATAGCCATTTTCACTATAAAGCTTATCCTGCCATGCAGGTGAATGGCAGGCTGAAGACAACATGGCCACTGACTAGTGGTTGCTAAGGGGGGGAAGCTCAGTGTGAGAGATGTAACCATGCATTAGTAGGCAATCCTATGCAAATGAGGATAAGGATAGTGAATCCCAATTTTCCCCAGCATGTGAGCCATGTCCCAAGAGTGTAAGTGTAGGCTTAGGTGAGTAGTAGAGTAGAATATAGGTAACATCATGAGGGGGTGTGTCAGAAGGGCTGTTAGCTTATTGGAGCACAGTGTCTTGTGTTTGCCCTGAGTTGCTCAGGATTGCAAGAGGTGCGTCTACAGTTGTCCTTTTTGAAAACCAGAAACCAAAGGCATACGCTGTGAATATATCTGAAATTTCTTGCAAATGTACACACAGCGTGTGTGCACATGTGAGCGCGTGTGCGCTTGTTTGCGTGGCGCTGCCCTGGGCGGAAACAGAAAGGGAAAAGGAAGGAAAATAAGTAGTAGGAAGTTAACCAAGGAGAACTAGCAGAGCTGCCAGGTGAAATATATCAGAATCAGCCAATTACACAGACAGCAGACTAGCCCAGCCCAGCCCAGCACTTTAAACTCTGCAAACAGCATTCTTCCCTGTTTTTTCCCAAGAACTCTGCAACACTGCAGTATACAAAGAGGGAAAGCTTAAAAACGTTATAGTCAGACAAAATGTTAGGGGCTGCTCTTGCTATCATAAACCAACACGTGCAAGGTGCTGAGGGTGGTGATGTTGTGAATGCTGCTGAGCAACCCACAGTGAGGAGACGGAGAAGAGTGTATAGACCCAGGGTAACCTACCAGGGGCTGCATGAGCAGGAGATAGAGTACTATAGGGTAGACAGAGACCTCCTGCAGCAAATTGTTGAGCTGTGCCAGCCACGCCTCACACACAGAACCAACAGAGGGGAATCCATCCCAGTGGATACCAAGGTATGTGTTGGCCTAAGAAAACTAGCTACAGGTACCTTCCATTGACCAACTTGTGATATGATGGGGATTTCATAGGCATCAGCATCTAGGGTACTGCACCAGTTCCTGGATGCCATGTCAGCACATGTCGGTGAGCATGTATATTTCCCCAATTCCCGTGAAACATTGGCCAGCAATATGCATTTTTTCCACCAAATAGCAGAATACCCTGAGGTAGTGGGTGCTATAGACTGCACGCACATACACATCAAAGCACCACCCGGTGAGCAGGGTAGGGTCTACATCAACCGCAAGGGCTTCCCCTCCATCAACTGCCAGGTCGTGTGCGATGCCCAGGGCATAATAATGAATGTGTGTGCTGGCTGCCCTGGAAGCTATCACGATTCCCACATCTGGCATCTGACACAGCTGTACCAGAGATTTGCCAGTGGGAACATCCCTGATGGTCACCTAGTGGGGGATGCTGGATACGCACTGGAGCCGTGGCTGATGACACCCATCAGAAATGCACACACACCTGAACAAGAACTCCATAATGAGGCACATGCACAAACAAGAAACATAATTGAGCATGTGTTTGGGATGCTCAAGTCATGGTTCCGGTGCCTGGACACATCTGGTGGAGCCTTGCAGTACTCACCAACTACATGTACCCAAATTGTCATGGTATGTGCCATGCTGCACAATATGATCCTGTGGAAACAGCTGCAGCAGGAACAACATGGGGCAGGGCCAAACAGCCCCCCACCATTACCAAGGCCTGCACAGGCACAGCGTGACTCAGAGGAGGAACAACCTGAACCTCTCCCAGTAGGCAGAAGGAGGCGGGCCCAGTATGCCCTGGCCTTGGCAAAGAGGCAATGCATAGCACATACACTGACTCAGTAGGAACCCTGGAAATTACACCTCACTCTGACTCGCACATACAGTAAAAGGGATGCCTAACTTCACACTACCTGCTTTCAAACATGTATAGGGAGTGTAATATGTGCATCCGACATAGGCAGCCCTGCAGCACCACCTGAGGCATGAGTCCCTATTTTAAGCAATATAAGGTACTGCTAAGCAAAATTTACCAGTATTGAGCATATTTAAATACAATTGCATGTAGCTGAGCACCGCGCTAACCAGTGCAACTTCGGGCAAAGTTGGGCAATGTTGGGCAAAGTCGGGCAAAGTCGAGCAAAGTCGGGTAAACATGCACACACCTGCTTTACTGTTCTTTAACCAGTCAGGTCTGCCCAGCAGGAAAATAAAAAGCAGTGGCAGGGCTCTAACTCAGGACACTGTGCACTATAGTCACAGTACTGAACCACTAAGCCATGACAGCATTTCACTGGCACAGACACAACTTAAGTCACTCACACATATTAGTTGGGGGGGGTCACATACCTAACAGTCACAGCCAGCAGGACAATTGTAGACAAACGCAAACACAAACAAATGCTGTATCCTTCCCTCTGTAGAGGCATATGAGTAACCTCCCCCCAGGCCTATGCAGACAGATAACAGCAGGCCAGGCAGTGTGATGTGGGTTGGGTAGGCTATGAAGTCACAAACTAATATGCGTGTAATTGGAAGCTAAGGTCTGTAGTACAGTGGTATGCCTCAAGCCAGTACTATAGGCAACAGTACAAACTGAAATGGAGTACCTGACATAGTAGTGCAGGCCTAGCAAATGTGTAAGTGTCAGGTGTACTTCTCATCCTATGTACACCCACAGTAACAATCAGGTGTGCCCCCCCAGGTAGAAATGTAGAAATAATAGTTGTCCCCCCTGTTTGTAGAAATGTTGATAAGTCTATGCAAATTGACTCATGGAAGCCCTCCAGGCACAGAGTGCTTCCTGTCGATGTACAACACAAAGGTGAGCCCTGAAGTAAAAAACAACTTGATTTTTCACACACATATAGTATATATGCCCATAGTGGGCATGCTCACACACACAAACAAATTTAGCAAATTTCAGTCAGCAACATACTGAAAGATCATACTGGACATGTTCACACACAAACAAATGAAGCAAATGTCAGTCAACAACATACTGAAAGGTCATACTGGGCATGCTCACACACGTAAGCCATGTCTGAGGACAGCAGTGGGCCACACATATCTGGCAGTTGCATTTCTTACTCAAGACACTTGTCAGTATTCACCAATCCTGCCTTGCGCACACAGTGATATGAACACAGACCCATATAATATATTGGACCCCTGTCATAATCAAACAATGTACTACAAGTACTTAAGTTGTTCGGAAAAATAACAATGCGAGTACACCAATAAGTACTGCCACCAAAACAAGCGAGTAAATCAGATAAAAACTGTTTGGCTTTATTAATACATACTAACGGCTTTGAATAAACCAGGTACAAAAAAAGAAGAAACCAAATAATGACTTGAGTTGAGTGCTTTCACCCAGTGTATCTGGGCTTCATCAGAACTAATTCGCTGGTTACATTGTCAGCTGTTATATGTTTAGATTTTATTGATATTGGTGGCAAATTTATTTAGACGCCACCACTCCCCCAGGATTAAATGAATACATATCAATAATATCAATAAAATCTTTCTTGGTACCATTGTAGATATTTTAAATACTTTAAACATTTTGAATGATTAAATAGTTTTATTAAAATTACATTAAAACATTTATTATTATATTTGTACATTTGTATAAGTTTTAACATACTATTTATTATGGGATTTTTGAATGGACATAGTTGCAACAGTTTTGATTCTATGTTATTGTTACTTTAAATATTTAAAAATTCAGTTTGGCGCCAAAAAAAGCATATAACAGCTGACAATGTAACCAGCAAATTAGTTCTGATGAAGCCCAGATACACTGGGTGAAAGCACTCAACTCAAGTCATTATTTGGTTTCTTCCTTTTTCTTTTTTTGTACCTGGTTTATTCAAAGCCGTTAGTATGTATTAATAAAGCCGAACAATTTTTATCTGATTTACTCGCTTGTTTTGGTGGCAGTACTTATTGGTGTACTCACAGTGTTGTTTTTCTGAGTTTCGCTTTTTTTACATTCAGTTGTTCAATGAAAGTGAAAATGCAAAGAAGATCAATAAATCTCCGATCAGTATCATCAAGAAACAATGAGCACTCCTAACATTATCTAAGCCATGTTCTGGCAAAAATATTGCCAAAGAGTCCATAGAGAACCATGAAGCTTTTTTTCGCTATGTCATAAATATCAATGTAAACTCATATATGTTCTGAGTCAGTGCAAAGTGTAAACGAATACATGTACATGACTGACATTGTCAAAATTTTGTCAGACAGGTTCATACATATTTACCCCCCTCACACTGACAAAAGGGCCCATTACCATACCTGGAGATTGTGAAAACCCAGAAATCACATATACAATGGTTAAACAGTTCTATCCAAACCTAAAAACACAGCGTCTATGGGATGACATGGTTTCCCTGGCTGTGTCATATGTGAACTCCAAAACAAACAGACCCTGCACCTGAACAGTCTGTTGAGACTCACCCTCTGTACAGGATATGAAACTGTTGAATGAGTTACAGCAACGTTTGGCACATTCCACAAGTGTCGGTGCACAACAGACCATGGGAACTATAGTCTTATAAGCCTAATAAGCCTGATCTGCAAGGCCATGGAGTCCATCATTATGGAACTCATAAACAGAGCTATTGGGAGCCTACAAACACCCAACCCTACCCATTGGGGTTTGGTTAGGGGCAGATCATGGTTCCTAAACCTGCTAGACAGTTTTCAAGGTAGTCACCCAGGACATACATCAATGAAATGAGCTCCACACAGCCTACATAGACCTTGAAAAGCCCTTTTCCAACATCCCACACACATGTTGTATCCACAAAATCAACAACCTGTGCATAAACACATATGTCATCTGATGGATTGCCAACTGGAGCACAGATAGATCCCACAATGTAAGAATTGTAGTCTCCAGTTCAAGCTGGTAACAACTGCTGTCCCCCATGGCTCAGTCCTGGGACCCCTCCTGTCTGGTGTATACTTTTCAGAAATACAGTCAAACACATGAGGGCTACGTTTAGCAAACTTTGTGAATGACTGCAAAAAGGTTGTCATAATCGATGTTTGGGACAACAGAGACATCCTTAAAAAGGGTCTCAGTCAGACAGATGTGGTGTCAAAATTATGGCCTCCAGCTACAGTCATACATATACCACATAGGTGCCAACACCCTAAATATGGAGGCAATAATAAGGGATCTATGGACACATGTGGATAGTCATCTCTACTTCCAGAAACACATTCACAACGTGGTTAGAAAATCATGCTATGTGTTCCCACAAATTGACAAGGTCTTTGCATGTAGGTCAAAGGAGGTTCCCTCTACTCATCAGTCATCAGACACATCAGAGAGTATCACGGCACGCTTACGATGAATCTGACTAGGCACCTTCAGCAGCTGGAAAGACCACTGAAGTACTTCAACAAGAGGATTACTGGCCTCAAACAGTTTCCCCATGCAACAAGACTGAATTTAACTCAATCTGTACTCTGTTGCATACTGTCTACTCAGGCGATCTCTGCCCAACAGACAGGTCCATGTCCAATGCAGAACTGATGTACATGTGCTATCTGAAGTAAACTCAAGCTCACTTTGCCACATGCTCTAGGGATATCATCATCACAACAATAAATAGAACATGTTGGAGGGATATATTACTAACTCACAGACTTCCCTTGCTTTGGAACAGGCTCCCAACCTACATTAAGCTGAGTCCCTAACTGACACTCTTCCAGAGGAGCCTTGATGAGTGTATGTGGAACTGAACTGTCACACCATGGATCACTTCATCAGCTCTACTACACAGAGGCCTAGGAAACTAACCTCATGTGTGGTGATAGCTGCACACTCTGGCCATACTAATATATGCCTTCAGGCAGATAGCCTATTACCTACCTATGTACCTATATATATATATATATATATATATATATATATATAGATGTAGGGGGAACACAGTATAATAAGCCAAATATGGATGAGCAGAGATGTGTGTAAGAGAGTGATCATGACAGGGAGCCATCCAGGACTGTCCCACCCAGCACACATCCCAATGGCACAAAAGACATGAGGTGCACATCTCACCCACTGTACATAACAGCCACCAGTATCTGTAAGCATTACAGTGTATGTGGTCCATGTGCCTGCTGTACAACATGACTGTACAATGAAGTACACATCTACTATCTGTAGACATGTACCTGTCACATAGGTTCATAGGTATGTAGCAGACTATCTTCATGAAGGCATATATTAGCCTAGGCAAGTTGTGCAGCTTTCACCACCCCACTGGGTAGTCTACCAAGCCCTAGTTCTAATAGTTAGTACCCTAAGCCCCTTTCTAGTGGGGCTGCTGATGTGATGCCTGGTGTGAATTGTCTGTTTCCTATCCACTCATCAAGGTTCCTATTGAAGAATGTCAACGAGGGGCTCTGTCTGATGTATATTGGGACTCTGCTGCACAGTAAGGCAAGTGTCCGGGATGGTACTCTATCCCACCAGCATGTTGTATTCATTGTTGTGATGAGGTTCATATCCCTGGAATGTGTAGTGTGACAGTTTTATTATCCGTAGATGGAGCATGTTCAACAGTTATGTGTCGGACATGGCTCTGTATGTTAGGCAGAGTGTGCCTCTGAGTAGGTGGTACACAACGGAGAACAGATTTAGTTTTACCAGTTGTGTTGCATAACACAACTGTTTGAGGCCAGTAATCCTCTTGGTGAGGTACCTCTGTGGTCTCTACAGCTGCTGGATTTGCTTAGTTGAGTACATCCAAAATGGTGCATTGTACTCAATGATGGGTCTGATGACTTAAGAGTAGAGGGCCACCACTACCTCTTTTGATCCTGATGCAAGCCCTTTGTTGATTAGGTGGGCCACATAGGATTTCCCAATCACTTTGGCAACATGGTTGTCAAAGGAAAGATGACTATCGACTTGTGTCCTCAGATCCCTCATTACCTTGTCAGTTTTAAGGGGGTAACACCTATCTGGTAGTTTGTGAGTACTTTGTTTTCACCAAAGGAGATTACTATGCATTCTTCCACATTGAGCTTGAGGCCATGATTCTGACACCACACATCTGTCTCATAGAGTCCCTTCTGGAGAATATTTGTGTCATCCGGGGAATCTGTTATGGCAAACACTTTACAGTTCCCAGCAAAATTAGTCAACCACGTCCCTCCTGTGTTGGCATGTACTTTTGAGAAATCTATACCAAACAGGAGGGACCCCAGGACTGAACCCTGGGGGACACCAGTTGTTACCAGTGTAGAGTCTGACATGTAGCCAGCAACTCTTAATTTGTGGGATCTATCTGTGAGCCAGTTTGCAATCCATCTTGTGATGTATGGATTCATGCCCAGGTTGGTGAGTTCATCTATGATACCTGACTGGGGAATGGTGTCAAAGGCCTTAACGAGGTATAGGTATGCTGTGTGGAGCTCATTTCAATCATCTGTAGCCTGGGTAACTGTCTCAAAGAAATCCACCCAGTTCAGGAGGCGTGATCTGCATTTGATGAAGCCAAACTGGGTGTGCTGAACTATGTGAAGGTTCCCAAAGTCTTTATTGTTGACTTCCATTATGATTGGCTCCATTGCCTTGCAGATTAGACTCATCAGGTTCATAGAGCATGAATGCCAAGGGTCTTTTGTGGCCCCACTTCTGTGAAGTGGAAAGAACATTGCTGTGCAACATTCTATGGGTACATATCCTGTAGAGAGCATGTAGAGAGAGGTGTAAGTATCCTTGATGAATATGGATACATCCCCACCCTATGTGCTATGATTCAGGTTCTGATGCTGGAAGGTATGGAATGAGTAGTATCCTGGTAGTGCTGGTGTGCTCTCTGGAGCCTTGAACTAGGTTTCTGTTACTGCTCAGATATCAATATTCTCCATACTTTGAAGTGCCTTGAGTGTGTGCATCTGGAGGCTGAGACTTCTAGCAATGAGTAGCATTTAGCTCACTTTGTGGTTATTTGTATTGGTTGCAGGGTTTGGTTTGTCCTGAGTGACTGGTGTTCCACACCTGAAATCAACGCCTCATTGGTCTGATCTGACCATAAGCTAATTACATTCTGCCCCCACCCCCCATTAAGGAAACCATGTTAAAAAATATCTCCAAAGACAACTTCATGATTCTTAAGACAGAAGTGGTGAACTTCAGGACACCCATGCAGATGGACAATATAGTTATGACTACTGAATCTTATACAATTGCACTTTAGAAGCACTTACATGAGTGCATGGATTGTGCTATCCCAAACAGAACCAAGACTCTATCCTCCAAGAAAAGGAAGCCAATCTGGTGGTCCCCTGCCATAAACAAACTGCACAACAGAAGGAAGAAACTGTTGCAAAAGAGGGTAAAACCCATGAATGGAGGAGCTCCCTGGTCAGCCTCAGTAAGAAGCTGTGATCCCTGATAAAATCCTCCAAAGCTAGTTACGAAAACAAAATCGCCACTGATTCTAAAGACAACCACAAAGCATTCTATAGCTATGTCAAGAATCACAATGGCAACACTCAGATCTGCTCTGAGTTACAGCACAATGGCAGTAAAATATACAGACCCAACTGATATTGCCAGGATCTTGGCAGATAGGATCAGTGCTAACTTTACCCTCCTCCCACCCAAGAAAGAGCCCATCTCTATACCGGAAGAATGCAAAGTTGCTGTCATCATGGCTGCACAGGTGAAAACCACTCTCCAGAGCCAGGAACACAGCATCCATGGGACCAGATAACATCCCAGGCTGCGTTCTACATGAACTACAGAATGAACTGGCACCACACCTAAGTACCATGTTCAATCATAGCCTCACCTCAGGCTAAACTGTGGGTTTAATTCCTCGTTGAGTTCATGAAGCACACAGCCGGGGACACCATCCGGTCCCATGGATGCTGTGTTTTTTGCCTTAGTGAGGGCAGTTCTCACCTGGGCGTTGGAGATGTTTGGGGGGCTACAATCCTCTGGAATAGATATCTCTCCTTTTGGGGGGGGGAGTTTGCACTGAACCTGTCAGCCAGTATGTTAGCAATGTGTGTAGGTTCAGTAATTTTCACATCATTTTGAACTAATTCTGAGCATATCTGGGAGTTTCCTCCTAGGTTTCTAACATAGCTAAAGAAGGCCTTATGATTGTCTTTAGAGTCCTTGGCGATTTTTCTCTCAAAATTTGCCTTGGATGATTTTATGAGAGCTCTTAGTTTTTACTTATAATGATCAAAGGTGTCTTACCTTTCAAGGATTTTGCTCTATGTTGTAGTAGCTTCCTCCTTTTGTTGTAGAGCTTGTTTATGGCTGGGGTCCACCAGACTGGACGCTTGCCTTTGGTACAGAGAGTCTTAGTTTTGTTTGGGATTGCCTGATCCATGCAGTCCTGTAGGTGCTGGTAGAAGGCATTTGTAAGTGATTCAGCGGTTTGAGTAATGTTTACCACTGGCTCAGGGGCCTTAAAGGAGACCACACTAGATTTTAGAAGTGTGAAATCGGCTTTTGAGAAGTTTTTCACTGTGGTCTTTTTTGTTTCAGGTGCGGGCGGGATGAGGACCTCCAGCGAGATTAGTTTATGATCTGATCTCACCAGTGAGGGGTATACTTCCGGTGTTGAACATTTTGATCCCATGTTCGTGATGATGAGATCAAGTATGTTTTCTCCTCTTGTGGGGATGGTGACTAGTTGTTCCATGGCATTTGAGTTTATGAACTCCAGGAATTTTTGGGTTAGAGTGTTCGGGCTTGAGTAGTGTTCCCAGTCTATATTAGGGTAGTTGAAGTCACCTAGTATGATGGTGTTTGGAGATACATTTATCCCCTCCAATGTTTTCAGGAAGGCCATGTGAGGTTCCTGAGTTTGAGAGGGTGGTCTGTAACATGCTACAAATTGCAGAGCAGTCTTGCCTATGGTTAATTGCACCTGGATGGTCTCCGATGCATCGTGCGTTGCCACCAACCTTGAGGTGTGGGTGTCCTTTATGAATATGGACACCCCCCCTCCTTTCTTGGTGTTGTCCGGATTTTGGGGCCGGAACGCATGATATGGAACTTATAAACAAAGACATTGGTAATCTCCAAACTCTGGACCCCACCCAGTTCGGGTTTGTAAAAGGCAGAGCATGTCTCCTAAACCTGATAGACTTCTTCAAAGCAGTCACCAAAGCAGTAGACAAGGTTAAGGTGGTTCACACAGCCTATCTAGATCTTGCCAAGGCTTTCAACACCATCCCCCACTCTGGAATTATAGATAAACTCACTAAACTTGGTATTAATCCATATGTCACAAGATGGGTTGCCAACTGGCTCACTGGCAGAACCCACACTGTGAAAGTAGCAGACTCCAAGTCCGACTTCAGACCAGTGTCAAGTGGAGTACCACAGGGTTCAGTCCTGTGTCCTGTCCTGTTTGGTATCTACTTCCCTGAAGTGCAGGCTAACACAGAAGGTCTTTGGCTAATGAAGTTCCCAGATGACTGCAAACTAGGAGCCATAATTGAAACTACTAATGATGTGGACATCCTACAAAAGGGCCTCACTGAGACAGATGCCTGGTGTCAAAGCCATGGCCTCAAGTTCAACCAAAAAGTGCATTGTCATCCCCTTTGGTAAAAACTCTGTACCCATGAACTACAACATAGGCGGTAGTATACTTAACACTGAAAGTTTGATAAGGGATCTTGGGACACTGGTGGTCAGTAGACTCTCCTTTGATAATCACATTGCCGCAGTAGTCAGGAAATCCTTTGACGTGGCACACCTCATCACAAAAGGTTTCTCATGCAGAAAAAAAGAGGTCATTGCTCCCCTCTACTCATCACTCATTAGATCCATTATAGAGTACAACGCCCCTTTTGGTATGTACCTCACAAGACATCTACAACAACTGGAAAACCCGCAGAAATACCTCACAAAGAGGATTAGCGGCCTCAAATACATGCCCTACACAGACCGTCTCAAAACACTTCAGCTTTACTCTGTCGCATATCACCTACTCAGAGGTGATCTCTGCCTAACATACAAAGCTATGTCAAACAGAGTTGTTGGACATGCTCCTCTTAAAGAAATCCCAATCTCTCCGAGCTTCGGCCCCAAAAGCTGGACCAAAATACAAAAGGAGGGGGTATATCCATTTTCATAAAGGATACCCACACCTCCAGGTTAGTGGCACAGCACAAGGCCTCAGAGACCATCCAAGTGCAGCTAACAGTGGGCAAAGCTGCTTATCAGATCGTAGCCTGCTACAGATCACCTACCTTGTCTCAGGACCCTCACTCAGCATTCCTGAGAACACTGGAAAATATTACGGTCTTACCAAACACCATGATATTAGGAGATTTCAACTACCCAAACATTGACTGGAAGAATTACTCAAGTGCAAACTCCTTTGCCCAATGCTTCCTAGAGTTTATAAACTCAAATGCCCTGGAGCAGCTGGTCACCATGCCCACTAGAGGTGACAACGTACTGGACCTGATCATCACCAACATGAGGGATCAGTGTTCCACACCAGAGGTAAACTCCTCGCTGGTAAGATCAGATCATAAAGTAATCACACTGGACATCCACATCCCGACCCCACCCCCAATCAAGGAAACCACTGTGAAAAACTTTTTCAAAAGCAAACTTCACACTTCTCAAGACCGAAGTGGAAAGTTTCAAAGCCCCCTTGCTACAGGATAATGCTATCCAATCTGCAGAATCCTTTACAAGTGCATTATATGAGCATCTACAGGGATGCATGGATCGAGCCATCCCGAGTAAAACCAAGACTCACTCCAAAAAGAGGAAACCAGTCTGGTGGTCCTTGGCCATAAATAAGCTATACAACAGAAGGAGGAAACTACTACATGATAGAGCAAAATTCCAAAAAGGCATCACTGATCATTATTAGCAAGAAACTACGATCGCTCATAAAATCATCCAAGGCCAGTTTCTAAAGAAAAAATGCCAAGGAATCTAATGATAACCACAAAGCCTTCTTTAGCTATATCAAACATTTAGGTGGCAACTCTCAGATGCTTTGAGCTACTGCAAAATGGCAAAAAATACACTGAACCAACTGACATTGCCAACATCCTGGTGGACAAGTTTAGTGCAAACTTCACCCACCTCACCCCCAAAAGGGCCTGTGTCCATCCCAGAAGAATGCAGAGCCCCAGACATCATGGACATGCAGGTAAAAACAGCCCTCTCCAAAGCTAAGAACACAGCATCAATGGGACCGGATGGTGTCCCAGGCTGCGTCTTACACGGGCTCCAAAAGGAACTAAACCCTCACCTAAATTCACTGTTCAGACTCAGCCTTACCACAGGCTATGTACCAAAAGAATGGCGTACAGCAACAGTCATCCCCCTCCGCAAAGGTGGTGCCACAACAGAACCTGGGAACTATCGCCCTATAAGCCTGACCAGCCTATTCTGCAAAGCTATGGAGCGAATTATCATGGAACTCATAAACAGAGACATTGGGAACCTCCAGACACTGGACCCCACCCAATTCGGCTTTGTTAAAGGCAGATCCTGCCTCCTAAACCTAGTTGACTTCTTTGAAACAGTTACCAAGGCCATAGATGAAGGGAAGGTAGACCACACAGCCTACCTGGACCTCACTAAGGCCTTTGACACCATTCCCCACTCTGGCATCATAGACAAGCTTACCAGCTTGAACATTAACCCCTATGTCATGAGATGGGTGGCCAACTGGCTCATGGATAGAGAACACATGGTCAGAGTTGCGAGTGCCTTGTCCGACTTTAAACCAGTCATAAGTGGCATCACACAGGTCTCAGTCCTGGGGAACTCCTGTTCAGTATATACTTCTCTGAGGTACAGGCAAGCATGAGAGGACTATGGCTGACCAAGTTCGCAGATGACTGCAAACTGGGGGCCATAATTGACTCTCTGGCTGACACTGACATCCTCCAGAATGGTCTTACAGAGACAGATACCTGGTGTCAAAACCATGGCCTCAAGCCGAATGCCAAAAAATACATAGTCATCCCCTTTGGAAAAAACAAAGTGCCCATGAATTACCACATAGGTGATAATCCACTAGGTATGGAAAATGTAATTAGGGACCTGGGGACCCAGGTAGATAATAACCTTTTCTTTGATAATCACATTGCCAAAGTGGTTACATATTCCTTCTATGTAGCCCACCTAATCACAAAAGGGTTCACCTCTAGATAAAGAGAGCTCATTGTGCCCCTCTACTCATCACTCATTAGGCCCATAATAGAGTACAATGCTCTATTTGGTATGTACCTTAATTGGCACATGCAACAGCTGGTAAGACCACAGAAGTACCTCACCAAGAGGATCATGGGCCTCAAGGAGATGCCCTATGCATCTTGACTAAAGAAACTCCATCTCTACTTGGTTGCTTACTGCCTGTTCAGAGGTGATCTATGCCTGATGTATAAGGCCATGTCTAACCCAGAATTAATGGACATGCTCCACCTCAAGAAAAACAAATCTCTTGGAGCCACACACTCCAGTGAATTAAACCTCAGCAAAGCTATAAACAGGACATGCTGGAGGGATAGATTCCTGTCCCAGAGACTTCCCTCACTCTGGAACAGAATCCCAGTTGATGTTAGGCAGAGCCCCTCGCAGTCTCTCTCTTCAAGAGGAATCTCGAAGAGTGGATGGGAAATTGTAAATTTACCCCTGGGATCACTTCAGTGGCCCTGCTAGACAGAGGCCCAGGAAACTAATTTAAAAGGGATGTGAAAGCCAACACATTCTGGCTAGGCTTATAAATGCCCTTGGGCAGATAGCCTAGTACCTACCTATGAACCTGCACACTCTAGGGACCTAAACCTTGTCACCACAGTAAACAGAACATGCCAGAGGGATAGATTCCAGTCTCATAGAAACTTCACATACTCCAGAATAAACTACCTATCTATATCAAACAAAGCTCCTCATTAGCACTCTTCAAGAAAAATCTTGATGATTGGATGGGAAATAGGAAATTCACCCTGGGGATCACTTATGTGTCTCTGCTCAACAGTGGCACAGGAAAATACATTTTTTGGGTGGCAAAAGCCAGGGTACCTTTTTGGCTGGGCTTGTATAGGCCCCTGGGCCGATAGCCTAGTACCTACCTATGAACCTATGAACCTTTGAGCCTTGCCTAAAAAAAGGTAATATGGGGACAGCAAGAGCCTTGGCCAGTATTCAGAAGCATAGGGGCGACAGATGCAAACCATCTGTAATGAAGCAACAAGGCTTGTCTATCATGTCATCACAGGCAGACAGAGACTGGATCCCCTTTGAATGACACCAGAAGCTCAGCCAATTGTTGAAGTTTATCATCTTTATGTTATATTGCAGTATCATGTAGGTGAAGGTAAGATGCTACTCAAGGTTTGACCCTGTGTGTGCCAGCATGTGGTGCATCAACCCATATATGATATGGTCATGACCTATGCATACAATACACTCACAATACACCTAGTATGATAAGCATGCTGAGGTTAGCAAATGTGAAAAAAAACCTTTGTGCAGACTGTCAGTAAGTAATGTCTGTATTGCACCCTGTAACTCCATATTGCTTGCTGAAGTGTAAAGAAGTACTTAGTTTGGATTAAGAACACCGCACTTGCCAACTGTGTGTCTGTCTGTCTTTCCCTGGGGAGGAGCAACCTTTTTGGAGACTACTCACACCTTAAAAGTGGTATACTCATCTTTGTCAAGTCTGATGATGTCACCATCCTACAAATATACCTGTGGAAAGGTGAAATCCCAGTGATGTGTATAGTGTGTTGTGTAAATATGTACTGCTGCATTATCATAATGTAGTTAGGTAAGGGCTTGAATCCTGCACTTGCTGAGTGTGTGTGTCTCCCTGTGGAGAAGCAACCTTTTTGGAGGCTACTCACACCCCTTAAAAGTGGTATACTTATCTTTGTCAAGTCTGATGATGTCACCAACCTACAAATATACCTGTGGAAAAGTGAAATTCCAATAATGTATATAGTGTGTCATGTAAATGTGTACTGCTGTAATATCATAATGTAGTTAGGTAGGGGTTTGAATCCTGCATTTGCCAGCTATGAGTGTGTGTGTCTCCCTAGGAAAGACTGGCCTTTTTTGGAGACTACTCACACACCTTAAAAGTGGTATACTCATCTTTGTCAAGTCTGATGATGTCACCATCCTACAAATATACCTGTGGAAAAGTGAAGTACCATTAATGTGTATAGTGTGTCATGTAAATGCATACTGCTGTAGTATCATAATGTAGTTAGATAGGGGTTTAAATCCTGCACTTGCCAGCTGTGAGTGTGTGTGTTTTACTTGGAAGTAGCAACCTTTTTGGAGACTACTCACACCCCTTAAAAGTGGTATACTCATCTTTGTCAAGTCTGATGATGTCACCAACCTACAAATATACCTGTGGAAAAGTGAAATCCCAATAATGTGTATAGCATGTTGTGTAAATGCATACTGCTGTAGTGCTATAATATAGTTAGGTAGGGGTTTGAATCCTGCACTTGCCAACTGTGTGTGTGTGTGTGTGTGTGTGTGTCTCCCTGGAAAGGAGCAGCCTTTTTGGAGACTACTCACACCCCTTAAAAGTGGTATACTCATCTTTGTCAAGTCCAACCTACAAATATACCTGTGGAAAAGTGAAATCCCAGTAATGTGTATAGTGTGTCATGTAAATACATACTGCTGTAGTATCATAATGTAGTTCGAAAAGAGTTTGAATCTCACACTTGCTGACTGTGTCTGTGCTCCAGGTGTGTGACACAGTTGACCAATGTCGAGTGGGTTTTGATTTTTCTAGTGTATGACATATCACAATGACAACTGTATGTGCATTACACATGTAAGGTAGCTGTGGGGCAAACCATATACATACATGTGACCTCAAGTATTTCATAGGTGGGTACTCTGCTTTCTCCTTGAACGCATGTGTTATCTTTGGCAGGGCATGCTGGCACTTTCCAGACCTTAGGTCACTTCTGTATGCTTGTGACAAGCTTAGCCACTGCAGGATCCCTGGGCTATGTCTTCCGTTTCACATCCACTCATCACGGTTTCTTTTGAAGAGTGTGAGTGAGGGTTTATGCTTGAGGTATATTTGAAACCTGTTCCAAAGCAAGCAAAGTCTGGCAAAGATGACTAATCATTATAGGTGTGTAACAACCTCTGTGGATCTGCATGCAAACCCTTTATTGCTTATGTGCTCCATAGAGGGATTTCCAAAACCCTTTGGTAATGTGATCATCAAAGGAGGGATGACTTAACACATGGCTCTATGTATACATTAGTATCTGTTCCATATTTTCCCTATCTTCACTTAGTACTAAACACATAACCTACTATCCAACCAATAAAACACCAAAATCTAATTACCAGTACCCTAACAAACCAAACCTAAAACACCTCAAATCCAAATATGGTTAAAAACTATTACTTAAACTCATGAGACTATTAGATTATCTAAGAAAAAACATTACTAAAGATGGAGACATCCACCCTAACCCAGGCCCCTAGTCAACCACACACTCTGATAGCCCACCACTTTCTCTTAGGTCAACCAACTCCCTCCAAATTTGCCACTTAAATATAAGAAGCCTAAACAATAAGGTACACAACCTACATGCTCTTTTAGCAATGTACCTCCCTGACATAATGTGTCTAACAGAAACCTGGCTAAAACCAGGGACCAAAGATAATGAGATCTTACCACCTGGCTACAATATATGTAGGGCCGACCGTACAAAGAAAAAGGGAGGTGGTATTGCCGTGCTTTACGAAAGCACACTTAACGTCACTTTTAACCTCATTCAACCACCTCAGATCTCTAATGCTGAAATATTAGCTCTAAAACTACAACTAAAAAAGAAAAAAAGAATAAATCTAATTGTGATCTACATCCCCCCTTGGAAAAACTCTGACAGACTGGAGAACATTCTTAACTGGCTAGCTAACAACTACCCTCAAGAAACCATTATTCTGGGCGATGTTAACATTGACTGGAACCTATGTTCCTCAGAGTCCAACCCCACCCATATAAATCTCCATGGATTCTCACAGGCCATATCTTCCCCCACCAGAATAGGGAATTCTAACCAAAATGAGAGTATCCTGGATTGGATACTTATAAACAGTCATCCCCATATGTACATGTCTGGGACCCTTCCAAATGACCTTAGTGATCACCTTATCACATACATAAGGAAAAACAAAGCAGTAAGCTTTAAACTTCCCATGTATAGGTCGGTTAGAAACAAGAAACATTTTGACCTCACAAAATTACAAATGGAACTTAAATCCTGTAATTGGTCAACTCTTAAGTATCTCCCCCTAGAGGAGGCAGTAACAAATTTTAATACCACATTTCTAACCATACTTGATTCTCACGCCCCAAAAAGACTAATCAAAACTAAAACACAAATAGCACCTTGGCTAACAAATGACTCCAAATCCAAAATCAAACTTAGAAACAAAACTTGGGACAAATGGCGTACAACCAAGTCACACCTAGACCGTATTAAATTCCAGCAGCAAAGAAATGAGACAAAAAAAGCCATATCACTTGACAAAAAAAACTATTACTGCCAACTACAATATAAACACCAAAACAACCCTCAAAAGTTCTGGGCGGGTTTAAATAATCTTCTCCATCCAGGTAAATCCTCCACTCCTACCCCAGGAATGCTATGTGATAAAAACCCAGAAGAAGTAGTTAATACCTTTAATACTTTCTTCACTGATACTATCCAATCCTTAGCTAACCAACTATCCGCTACCTGCTCCCCAATAACAGATTCCATCCCTAAGACTCTACCCTCCTTCAACCTCCAACCTGTCTCCACTTCCTTTATACGATCCTTACTGAAGAAGCTAAAGCCAACTACCCTCTCTGCAGACCTTCTCCCAGCCGAATATTTGCAAAAAGCTGCATATGTCATAGCTTACCCCATCTCAATCCTAATTAATCGAACCATAACAGAGTCCACAAGCCCCTCAATATGGAAAATATCCTATGTAATTCCACTCCACAAAGGCAGCTCATCCACAGAACTATCAAATTATAGGCCAATAGCCATATTGTCACCACTGGCCAAAATCATGGAAAAGTGTGTACACAAACAACTTTTATACTATCTTATCCAGAACAATCTACTAACCAGTTCACAACATGGTTTCAGACCCAACCACAGTACAACCACTGCCCTCCTCTCTTTTACTGACACAATAAACCATAACCGGAATAACAAAAAAATATCCTCAGCTCTCTTTCCGGACCTATCAAAGGCCTTTGATATGGTTAACCACCGACTACTTCATCACACTCTGAAAACTCTCTATCTAGACAACCAAACACTGAACTGGTTTCATGCCCATCTCTCTGATAGGCAACAAGCTGTACTCTGGCAGAATAAGCTCTCTAGCCTCTTACCAAATACTATAGGGGTTCCTCAAGGTTTCATATTGGGACCTCTTCTCTTTTCAGTCTTTATTAATGACCTCTACACAGCCATCCCTGAGGCCACCTGTATTCAATATGCAGATGACTCGACATTAGTTTGTTCCGCTACATCTCCAGTTAACCTACTATCCACAACCCAATGCATTTTTACTGCAGTAGAGAACTGGCTATCAGGACATCAACTGATCCTGAATCCAAACAAAACCAAATTATTACTCTTCCATCCAACCCATAAACCCACTCCCATATCCTTTACTATACAATCCAACAATGGGACTATTATCTCCCCAGACTCCTATACTAAACTATTAGGAGTTACCATTGACAATAAACTTAGATTCGACATGCACATTAACCAAACTATTAATACCATTAACAAGAAACTTGGGTCACTATATAGAATAAAATCCTTCCTAACTCCAATTGCAAAAGTGGCCATTGCCCGCTCACATCTTCTCTCTACCCTTCTATATGCCTCCCCCATGCTTACTAACCTTAACAAATCTGACCTAAATAAACTCTCATGTTGTTATAATCATATTGCCAGATTTGCAACTGGCATGCCCTATAGAACCCATCATTGTATTAACCTACGAAACCTCGGTTGGATAGAATTACCAAACCTTCTCCAGCAGAACCAACTCATAGAAGCATTTAAAATTCTCAAACAACCTAACAACACTCCTGCACTGAAAAATTTAATTATACCTTACACCAATCTCAACAGTCTGCGCTCATCAAACAGGCTACTTGTACAAACAGTCAAATCCTGTAACTCAGGGGGTGATACACTGTTTGCCAATGCCATTGGAAAAATATGGAACTCCCTTCCTTTCAACCTCACTCTTACTACCTCCCTAACCCAATTCATAAAGAGTCTAAAATACCATTTTAAGTCACATTGGCTTTGCCAGTGCTCAAACCCAGATTAACTCCTCTTCAGTAAGCCAAGTTCATATCTTTCTTCAGGACTATCCAAATATAAAAACTTTAGACCTTTTTCTCAATTGACCTAACCCCATATTTCCTTGTGAATTTTTCTGTTCATAAATGGAAGCCCTTAAATCTTTGCTAAAAGGACAACCTAGGAAAGAAAAAGTTATGTTGTAGTCTGTGATTGTTATTCCTAAGACGTTTTTTTTTTATAATACATATATTTCATGTCTTCTCCTCATTTGTATTAATTACTAAATGAAACAATATGTATGTAACATGTATGTAACTTACTGTCAATGTGGAGCTTTTCTTCCTGGGCCTCCCCTGAAAATGGACATGTATCCAGTCGGACCATCCCGGACAACAAATGTAAAATAAATAAAATAAATAAATTTTTGGGGCTACGTTACCTATGTGGTACTCTGGGGATACTTTGTTTTTTTAAAAGTGGATAACTATGCTTTCTTAGGCTTATAGCTTTACAGCATGAGTTTGACACCAGGTATCTGGCTGTATGATACCCTTTTGGAGGATGTGTGTGTCATCTGGAGAATAAAGTATAGTCCACAGTATGCATTGTCATCAAACGTGGGCAGACATATCCCTACTGTGTTTGCTTATACCTAAGAAAGCTATATACCAAACAGGAGTGGTCCCAGGACTGAGTGCAGGTGAATACCACTTGTTACTGGCATAGAATAGTACATGGAGGCTGCAAATGTTACTGTGTGTCCTACATCTGTGCGTCAGTTGTCAAACCATCATTTAACAATTGTTTATGGTCAGTCTGTTGAGATTATGTATAATACCAGTATGTGGGATGGATATGAATTGCTGGTGAGCTATAGCTTGGCTGTGTTGACCTACCCTCCCTCACCTATAGCCTTGTTGACTGGCTTGAAGTCTACTAGGTGTAGGAGCCATGATCTGGCCTTTAGAGAACCTAAGTGGGTATGGTGCAGTGTTTGCAGGTTCATAATATCTCTGTTAATGAGTTCCATAATGCTGTGCTCCATAGCCTTCCAGATAACATTGGTCTGGCTTATAGGGTGAGAGTTTCCAGGACCTGTTGTAGTTCTACCCTTAATCAATTTATGTTAACATTTGCACTGGGTGTGATGAGGCTGGACAGGTTTACGAATAAGTATATTAGAGGGTCATGCCAGGTTTGAAGGTTAGTAGACCATGCCAGATAGGCAGGATTATGTTGGTTTGTACATGTGCTGAGGAGGGATGCAGAGTACATTGTGAAATAGATGCTAAGGATGAAGCCGCCAGGTAACAGGAAAAGAGAAATGCCTAAGATGAAGTTTATGGCTGTGGGGAGAGAGGACATGCAGGTGGATGGTGTGATAGTGCAAGATGCAGAGGCCAGGAAGAAATGATGTACTGTGGCGACCCCTAATGGGAGCATCCTAAAGGAGAAGAAGAAGAAGACATTGTAGCTCAACCCCTGTGGACTGTGAACACCATTACCATGTGTCATTCCACAAGTATGTAACCTGTATAGAGGCTGCATCTGGACAGAGTGTTTAAGTGAGTGGTGACTTCATATGTCAGCTTGTGCATGACACAGCCAGGGACACTGTCCAGTACCATTGCTACTGTGGTGTGTACTTTGTTAAAGAGATGTTTTAACTAGAGTGTCTGTGAATCATCAGGTTTTACATTCTTCAGGTCTGGAGATGTGGCCCTTGTGTAATGACAGGGTGGTGAAATCCGCATTCAAACTGTCTGACAAGGAATTGGTAATGTCAACCAGATAAGTGTACTTTGTGACCATTTACATTAACTGTGACCCGATCTGAGATTTCCCCTGTAGATTATGAACAACACTGAAGAAAGCTTTAGTGTTGTCTTTGGAATCCTTGCCATTTTGTATTTTGAAGCTTGCCTTGTACGTTTATTGAGGGATTGTATTTTCCCAATGATACTGACCAGAGAGGTTATCCCTTCTTGGTATGTAACTCTTTTGGTACAACTTCACACCTTCTATTATATATTTAGTTTATGGCAGGGGTCCATGAGACTAATACACTTTTACTGTATAAGTGAGAATTTCTTGTGTTTGTAATAGCACGGTCCATGCAACCCTGTAGGTGAACAGTGTGCATTAATAAAGGATTATGCAGCTGGGACAGTGTTAACCTTAGTAATGCAAACCAATGACAGATAGCAACAACAGCATCACCCACAGCACAGTGTCAATCCGTGTCATATGCACACATGTATACTCAAGTTCCAAAATGTGTGTAGTACAATGAATACTGGCCACCAATAGAAAGTATGGAGTGTTAACACTGACCAATACAGGGCATGTCACCCTGCCCATGTGTCCAATATGCACGTACATGCAGACAGTGCACCTCCACCATGTTCACAAATGTACACCTGCAGACCTGTGCTGCACACACCCCCACACTTACTCTCCACTGTATAACACATGCTGACACAACTACATACATCTGCCAAGTGGCACATGGGCAAACAAAGCACAATTGGAATAAACACTGGTGGAAACAATACAACATTGCTAATTACAGCTTTAATGCTTCATGCCTGCTCAGCTACAACTTCAAGGATATCATTACACTTTACTGCTAACAACATGCTACACATTCAACCATTGCTATACTTTATTAAAGTCACCCTGTGCATCAGCACCATGTTAGCCTGTTCCTGCATCAATGTTACAGATGACAGGAGGTGGCACAGGTTTCATCATATGCACAGAGTGTGTTGTTGGTTTGCCAGAGGCCTACACTGAGCCATACAATCGACATGTGTGTGTGAGTGTGTGTGTGAGGGCCATGAGTACTGTTATGGGCCAATGTTGATGTAATGTATGCGGGTATGTGTTTTCCCTAAGTTTCTGGTTTATGTGTGTGTGTGTCTGCATGCACACAGTTCCACCATGTGGCTGCTGTATACGGGGATTTGTGAGACAGCTACAGACTGTACCTGGCAGGCTTGACAGATCACTGTCTCTGGCCACGTATACAGAACCTGTGCCTGGCAGAGGTGCTGCAGACAGTATCAGGTACTAATCCAGAGTGGGTACTATCCAAAGAGTTTGACATATGTCCACTGGATCCAGGTCCCTGCTGGGACTGGTCAGAGCTACGTGCACGTGGTCTTCTAGGATGGTCTATGGACAGCCCCCCATCATTGCTGCGGCTGGTACTGACACTACGGGAGTGGTTGTGACTTGCTGGACATCCACAGCGACCTCCAGCTGCTAATGTTGCTGACATACATCCCCATTGACGTCTCAACTGTCCCGCACTGTCCTGACACATGGACATGACATTGTGTAGGACATCCAATGTCTCACCCCAACGTCTATCAATGACCTCAGTGTAATTACGTATGGCACCTGCTAGGTCATGGATGCTGTCATTTACAGAGGTGTTATGAGCCCTCTGTGCCCTTAGTGCCTGTCTGGTGTACCGCTCCATTCATGTCTGTGCCTCCATGACAGCCTGGAACATGCATGTGGTAGAAAGAGGCGTGGCACGTCTGCCAGGGGCATGATGACCAGCAGTGCTCTGACGAGAACCCCTGGGCATCTGCCTATGTGGTACCATTCCAGACATCTGGCTATGGCTGCTGTGCCCTGATACATGTGCCATAGATACCACACTGTCCTGGCCAGTGTCAACCGTACACTGTCCCTCAGCTAAGGGCAATGGTGATGATGGATGTACAGACAGTATGACTGTGTGCATGTATGGGGTGGAGACTTGTGTACTGTCAATTGGTAGCCCAACAACAGACCCTGACAAACCTGTCTGTGCCTCAACACACCTATCCTCATGAACACTGTCTGTCTCAGTGACATCAGGTTACCTGCTGTACTGAACCAGCCCCACCTTGGCACCTGTGAGAGGAAAACAGGAATCACACTTTAAGACCTGAACATGATGTCAGACCACATGCACACATGCACACATGCGCACATGTGCACACATGCACACATGCGCACACACAAAAATACACTCCTCCCTAAAGGAGACACACACACAACACCAGCAATCTCAGAACATACACAATAGCAGGTGATGGTGAGGTACAGTATCACAAGCAAAACAGTCATATCACACATGTCAGCATACAGGGCATGTGTTGCTCAACAGCATGCAGTGCAAGTGTAGACAGTCCTTGTTACTAACAGTATACATGGCTTTGATGCATGTGTTTTGTTATTAGGTGATGGGCCTCCTCCTGGAACACAATGCATACATGGACACAACATTGTTGTGCAGGTATTCAAAACTCAATAGCATTGCAAGACATATATGCGTCAGTTGTGCAAATGGTGATTGGTATGCATATTGTTTAGAGGTGCATATGTGTGCACACACACAACATTAAGGTGTATAGCAAGGTGTATAGCAATGAAAGCTATGTGTAGTACTGTGGTTACAATAACTGGATGGGGTATAGTAACATAGGCCATCATCATGAAGCATCATGTGGTCACTCGAGGCTACAAATGTTTCCCAAACCAGCACTACTCATGCTGTACTGGAACTGTACCACCTTGGCTACATTCACCATTTCACAAACAGTTGTTACATGAGTTTGTAAGGAGGCCAATAAGGAGCACTCCCTGACATGAATGTGTAGTGTGTTGCAGAGTGTTTAAATGCCCCATCATTGGCCTCTACCCCTCAGGTATATTATGTGTAATGTGTGGATGAGATTTTGGATACTGGAGTATGTCTTTACAGAGGGTTTGGGAATCCTTTATGTGTAGCATGTTAAAATGCTCTGTGTATGACATAGATTTGTATGTTATGTGCATGTTGAGTTTCAACTGTGCCTATCCAATGGTCACTACAGTCTGACCACATTTGTTTGAGATGGTCTGGGTATTGCATGTGTTTGAGGCAGCTAATCACATTAGTGAGATGTGCGTGGTCTTACACAAAACATGCACAGCATGCATTATGGGTAGGTGTGTTACATGTGTACATGGCCTACACTTTAACTATGACATGCACTTTTTATTTACAATAATAAATGTAGAAAACACTCACCAGCAACTGTCTTCTGCCTTGATGTCACCCCAGAGGGACCTACATAGAGATGACACAGTTTGTCAGTGGCCACAACTGTGGCATTGCTACTGTTTGTTTGCAATCTTACAGTACAACAACAGTTTACATTCAAAGGCCACAGATTATGTTCCAAATGATCAGTATTGCACAACAACAGATTCCACATCTTTTAATGACAAACTCCACATCTCACATATGCGTGATCTACCAATACAGATAACAGTAGTCTACAGGTATGTCATGTTACTTGCATGCTCCATGTGTGCTTGCTGGGTGGCTCCAACCACCATCATGGTGTATGTCTGCTGCTGTTGTTGTTGGGCAGGTGCCACCAGGCTCAGGAGCAGCTCCTCCACTCTGGTGAGGGAGGGTGGATATTAACACCACCTCCTGCTGCAAGCTGTTGTCTGCGCACATCAGCAGCATGCTGATGGGCATGTCTGAGAAGATCACTGCAGTGGTGGCGTACCTGACCATATGTCCAGTTATGCAATCCTACTTCATTTACCCTACGGACAACATCTTGCCACATTGCAGTACGCTCCTGCTTGTCCTGGGTGGTTTGTGAGAACATTAGACTGTAGTGCTGAATCATACTGGTAGTAATTATGTCATCTTCGGCACTACTGTAAGTGGGGTTCCTGCGATGTGCCATGATCCCTGGAAGACATAAATACAAAAATATGTCTGAGCAAGTCATATGGCACATTTAACATTATACAGTACAGATATCACTGAACTGCCATATATAGCTACCTATTAGCTAACCAAGAGTGAAACACTTTAACTGCCACTTATTACTGCTCACCCCACAACTGCTTGGAAGTGCCTGACTCACTCTCAATCTAATGAACCATGTTCTGCACAGCAACAAAATAAAATCACTATATAAGACTATACAAGAGTAGCTGGCACACTGTATGCAACACGATGCACCACCTAGCCACAGCCAATATACATCAAACTGATGTGTAAAGAAATATATCATCCATCACAATGAGTGTAAGGTCCAGTAAATGTATTACTATTATACCACACAACTTGTTAATGGCAAACCCGTGTCCAAAATATGTGCACAATTGGGAATATAGGTCGCATACTGCTGTAGTACACTATGAATGTTGCTAGATACGCAGTTATATGTTTTACCACACATATGTCAAAGGACATGTTGCAGACATACCCACACACACACATCAGACATAATTACAGGACACAAAGGTATGACAACCCAGATAAGCTTTCAGTGTGTACTATACAGTACTGTGTGTCAGTACTTACACAACCTTAATCTTGAGAAATGTAATCTGTGATGAATACAGGGACCACACAAAACAGTGGATGCAAACAATGTGGACATACACCATACTTTGCTGTACAGGCCCAGAGCTTCAAGTAGTACTACAGTACACACAGGATTTGGATTCAACATCAGTACCAATCAATACTCATAGATGTAGTGCTTTAGCCTCCAATGACACACCCTAGTTAATACCAAGGGACTTAATTGCACTGTATGCAATAGCACTTTTTCTGCCTAGCAACAGAATGCACAGCTTTTGCTAGGATCAAAGCAAGGACCCATAATACCATGACATAAACAGTTTCCCACTAAGCTGTCCCACAGATACATATCTTTGACGTATTTACAAACATATTGACCATCACAGTCAGTCAACAGTACAGAGAATCTATTGCAACAAGTAGATGTAGGTGTGTATGAGTATATATAACTATATATAACTATATATAACTATATATAACTGTATATATATATATATATATATATATATATATATATATATATATATATATATATATACACATACATATACACATCCATTGGTGTACATATACATATATATGTAGGCACATATACATTTCACCTTTCATAGTGAGAATATCAATTATACAAAGGATGTGAGGTGTACAGTAATGTAATTAAATCACACAGTCTTGTGATAAATGCATTGAAGGTGTTTACAGCCCAGGTAGCTTTGGCAGGCCTCACTGGCTTCAACATTGCAAACTGAACAAACCACCCACAGTGTTTAACCACCACATGTCTTATACCAGCGCTGTATGCTGTCTTGTTTGTCACACACTAAAACCTACATACAAATATGCGCATACGAACCTTCACCAATATATATATATATATATATATATATATATCCACCCTTCACAAACAGTTGCAATATGTCCCGTGCTCTATGCACATATACAGATGTGAATATATATGACACATATATATTTCTCCATATGTGTGTAGCATACACACACAAGGTCCACACTGTTGTAAGTCCCTGAACCTCACAGCTGAACCATTGGGCCTTGCTGCAACACAAACAGGTGTCACATATGAACACACACTAACATTAGGGGGGGGTATATATAGCTCCAAAAGCTAGATAAGCATACTAGACTTCTACAGCAGTTACCAATGCTAAGCTACACTTTAATATGACTGTCATGCATGTGTTGTTTTGTCACACCCATGTTTATATAATGTCAGCGCTAATCCCTCCAACAGCCATTGGCCACACTACTGTACAGAACACAGATAATATGGAACAGATCTTTGACATTTATTGCTGAGCTACACATTTCACAGGTATGTCCCACTGCCCACAGGTACACACTGTATTGCCCATAGCAGTGGTTAAGCAGAACATCTATGCATAAATAAGTACTGCTGCCACATATGAATGGTTCACATTATGTAGACTATTCTTCAATAACATCTACTACATGCCAGTAAATACATATGTGTCACATACCTTTCCTTTGTATGATTTGGTAATATTTCTTTTTCTTTTTCCTTTTCTCTGTCTCTCTCTCTCTGTCAGTCTCTGCAATAGAGTGATTGAGTTTGTTGGCAGAGATTGCAGCCTGCTTTGGTAGGTATTTGCACATGAGCATGTGATGGCCTCTGCACCATTTAGTGGCCACCACTTGCTAATTGCATGCAGCCCGCTGTGTAGTAATTGCAGTAATCACTGTCATAGCAACCCAGTACTATAAATTGCTGACTCAGGTAGGCGTGGCCCTTTCAGCTTTCCAAGATGGAGATCATCCTTCTGTGCTGTAGACATCATTGTTTAAGACAGAAGGTTGGTATAGTTCTTATATCAGAAGCCAGGGGTATAGCCAGAGATTTACATTTTGCACTCAACCTAATGTTGCTGCTTCCAGTACCCACTTAGTGTAGAAATGTACTCACCCCTCAAAATGCTACCCCAAGATACATGGAAAGATGTACTTTCTTTTCAACTTTTACAATTAACTGCCATACAAAGCTAGTTATTGAGATATATTCCTTTGGCACAATAATTGTTTGTGAATATTCATTTACTCAGTTCTAAACAGTTTGTGCTTTTTTAGTGTTGACATTAGCACAAGCTGCTCAGAAAAACTGGACACATTTCAGTACTGTGAGTATGCTTACCTACATCCTTGGTAGACCCTGCACACACAGGTATATTCCACATTTGGGTAGGGGTGCAGATGTACAGAGAGCATAAGTATTATTGTGTGGAGTTTATCTTGCTGGACTTACAGGGTTGCTGTGTACATGTTATTTTATCAAGGCAAGTAATCTGTCTGCGTAACTCCCAACTGTGGACCTATCCACATGGTAGCCAGAGAACAGCCTGTTATTTTTTTGTCTGTGCACCACACAGGTCTTTTCAGCAATAGAGCAATGGCATTGTTACAGTTGGTTGCTACCAGTACATGGCTACATCCATTTGTATTTCAGTGTTGCATTCCTACATATGGGTATGCTTCAGAAACTCCTTCCAAAGTTATTTGCACAGTGTGTAACAGCAGAAAGGCTGATATGCCTCTGTGTTTCTGCCTCTGCCAGAACTCTCAAACACTCAGGTACATATTTGAACAGACTCAGGGAAAGGTAAGGAAAAAGTCAGGAACACCTTTAAAATGTTAGTGCCATTAATTTGAAACATTGAGAGAATCAGAGCATATGAATTAATACACCTTTTCTGAAGTAAAAGAAGTGTCTAACTCTTAATTATTGTCATTATTCATTAAGTGTAATTCATTAACTTTCTGGCCAAAGTCAGTAGTTTTAGAAGGGATTCAGAGGGACAGTGCTAAAATTTGTGTCAAAATCAGGGACATCCCTGAAAATTAGGGATAGTTGGGAGGTATGGCCTCTGCCCTAAACAGATATGCCAGTATTTGTCCTGCTGTGATACTGTGTGGGGTTGTAAAGTGATGGTGTAACATTATTTCCTGCTAGAATGGCTGCATCTCTTATCACAGACATGTAATGTAATCCCACAACAACTGTTTGTAAAGATCCATAGAACAAGTTGTGTTGTGTGACATTCCTATTTTTCCTTTACATTCACTCATTCTGATGCATGATATATTTATTTCAGCACCAACTTGTATATCTACTGTGGCTTAGTGGTACTTCATGTTGTGTAGTGTATACAAGGTCCGGGGTTTGAGACTGACAGAGGTGTTTTATTTTGCTGCTGAGCAGAACAAGGGCCCTCACATACAGAGTGACTAAGGCACTTTTAAGCAGTTGTAAGCGGGTTTGCATGATGCTTAGCAATGCTTATGTAATTGCAAACAAGCACACACTCGCGCAAACCCGCTAACTACTGCTTAATAGTGCTTACTCCCGCTAACCCCCGCACTCATTTCTTTGAAAGAAAAGAAAAATGGGGAGATAGGAAAGTGGTGAAAAAGGGGCACAAAGAGGGAAAGGCAGTATGGAAAATAGCTTAGGATGTGCAGGATGGGTGTAGGGAAGGTCCATAGCTGCCCATTTCTTTAACAGCAACAGCTGTGCATATGGAATAAATTTGGAGGTAGATATGAAACCTTCAACCCCTGAGAGAGGGGTGAGGACAACAAAGTATGTTGTAATGCCAATTAAATTACATTTTATGTGTCCAGTGGACATGTGTACAAAATGGGCAGCTATGTATGGGGCATAATTTTTTTGGGGGAGCAGATTGCCCTTTTTTTTTTCCAAGTGAGAGTGGAATGTGGGGTAGGGGACGTAGGTATATTTGGGGAGGTAGGTAGGGGAGGTAAACAGACAAGACAAACAAGATGCATACAGGGGCGGTATATGACACGTGGTGGGTGAACACCTTTGACAGGGATGGATGTTTGGAAATCGCAAGTCCATGAGCCCACAGATGGAAACAGTGGGACTGAGGTCCCCACCCATGGGCAGTCACCCCTGCACCTTCACAGCTCAGAAGGTGGCTGTGCTGGGGGCTGTGTATGAGGGGCAGGCTGACCCAGGAGTTGTGTGCCTCAAGCTGGCATAGAGGTTCTGCAACAGAACATTCAAACTCTCTACGCACCACAGCCCGGACCGTTCGAAGGGTGATAGGTGGCCCTCCTCCACCCATGCCTGCACGGGAGGGGGGGCGAGCCCCATCCCCTGCAGTGCTTCCACCCAAAGGTGGCACAGGGCCAATGAAGGAGGAGGTCCCAGGCTGGGCACCGGTCCTGCTGGTTCCAGGTGCCATGGCCAGCTGAGGTGGGACAGGTGGGTCTGCTGGGACTGGCCTTCCCATACGAACTATGTTTTGGAGGGTTTAATAAAGATATGGGTTAGTAACAGTCAACAGCATTCCCAATTAGTTATAACAGCATGCAGAAATATTCCCATTAACCCAACACACCAGATTTTCAACAGATGAAAAGCAAGCATAACACATGCATATATAGAACAATAGTGGACATCACAACAGCATGCAGGTTGAATTGATGGCAACAGACCACCAATATTGTGGTATTTTAACAGGGCACATGCATAGAAATAAATGCAATTATTTATAAACCAATATGACATATGTCTCAGCAAATGTTTTGAGATTAGACATACCGATTGAGGTGTGGAATTGCATTTTTTATGCACATACAGTAGGGTGGAAAAGGATAGCTCAATTAACAACTGATATATCCTTCTAGTTTTCACTACATTCCTATTAACTGCAATTATATGTCCCTTACATGTATTATTACACTACCCAATGTCCTTATATTGTGCAATTGGATTTTGCTAGATCATTATATACATGAGCTGTATCTTACATACAAACTGTCCAAGATGCAGATGTTACTGCTACATATTTTGAGAGTTGCTCACACACACTACTGCTAAGATGGTACACTGACAGCTCTACTTTCATATAATTATCTAGATATGTTCAGGTGAAAGTATCAGTTATATGTTAACAGCTCCCTACATTTCTGGCAGCACACTGACATTTCTGGGAAACAAAATACCAAGCCACTCATGTGCCAGATTAACCTGTACATGTTGGGCATGAACCAACAGTTGAGGGCTGTAAATATGCATAAAAGCTACTGGCACTCCCTTCATCTACGTTATATGGGGCTACCCAAGTGTGGGTTAACACTGCTTAATACAACAGTACTATTTGTAAAATGCAACAATACAACAACATATCAAAGAAAATGACACAGACGCACTCCAGGAATTATACTTTTATTAAAGGATTATTACACCTTATTTATTGGGTTAAAACACTTTTTGAAGGCTCTGTCATTTATTTTATATAACAGTAAATGCAGAATAATTACTAACCTGCCTGATGACACAGCTTTTGCAACCTATCTTCATCGGCTTGGTGATTCATAGCCCACACACCTGCAGCTGTGAAGTAAATGCAGTGATATTGAGACATACCTATCCATAGTACAGGCAAGCATAGCAATTCTTAACTACTTAATACAATGGCTACTTACTGAGTACTGGGGCATTAGGCATCACACGGGACTCCTGGATCCACTGATCCAGTTGATCCTCCTTACGTCGCTTCAGGTCAGAGTAATGATGCCTGACCTGCTCACCAGTCCGAGGAACACCAGTGGCACTGGTGAGATCACAAGCTAGACTGTTTCAGGCCTCCGTTTTATATTGGGTGCCCTGCTACTGGCCCCGCAGGAGTCTTTCCTCATGATTGTGGACAAAGAGCCAAACCATTACTTTGGTCTCCTCAATGCCCCAGCATTGCACTCGAAATCGAGTGCCTTCTCCAGCACCAGCCATACTGACTGCAGAAGGGAGATATAACCAGTTATGGCAAGTATTCTCACCTGTGGAGCTTAAATATGCCTCATTTCCCACACTTATTTGTGATTGGCCAGTTTTGAAAAAACTCAGCTGTAGGCACACCTGCTTAGCTGATGTTAGCAATGTTTAATATTCCTTTGATAGATATGTGTCTGTTGAAAGTGCATGGTTATGAAATGCTGTCATGGCTTAGTGGTTATGTACTGTGACTATAGTGCACAGTATCCTGAGCTCGAGCCCTGTCTCTGCTTTTTATTTTCCTACTGGCCAGACCTGAATGGCTAAGGTACAGTAAAGGAGGTGTGGCTGTGTTCAGCTGACTTTGCTCAACTTTGCCCGATGTTGTCCCACGTTGCTTGACGTTGCCTGACATTGCTCAATGTTACCTGACGTTGTGCTGGTTAGCGCTGTGTGCAGCTACTTAGCATGGTGCGCAGCTATGTGCAAATACATTGCGCTTGTTAACCGTCTGCTCAGCTATGAGCAATTGGTTTTAAATATGCTAAATACTGCTAAAATGTGCTTAGCAGTGCTTTATATTGCTTAAAATAAGTTACTCATGCCTCAGAATGCATAACCATTTCACCTTCATATATATATATATATATATATATATATATATATATATATATATATATATATAATTCGTTCACTACTACATATAACATTTGAATGCTTTTTAAAAAACTTATACATGATAAATGTCGGGAAATATTTTTGTATACAGATTTCCAACACAAAATGGAATGTGCAGTAGTGGGACTCAAACTGGGAATGCCTCCTCTTTGTGTGAAGGCTCTAACCACTACGCTATCACTATTTTGCTTAATTTGCATATTTATTTCTTATTATCCTCTTCGGTGTCTAAGCTGCTAACTGTAGCTAAGCAATGGGCAATCCTGCACAAACAATCGCAAATACCGCCAGTTATATCGGAAATAAAATAAAAAAAAAATACATTTCTTTTAATTTTTAAATTTGTATGAGGTTCAACATATGGGGGAGTGTAGTGTCACAATGTATGCATGTGAGTGGACTCGCTCATGTAACTCGACATTTCTTGGGTTTTGCAGTGCAGGGGCGTGGATTTTTGGATTGCTCGGAAGTCCGACATGCCCCCTACACTTGTCCATGCTCCGTGTAAGCTTTAGAGTTGAGGCAGCCCACTCTCATTAATATGCATGGTGCGCTGCCATCATACTCTTAGACTGGCGTTTCCGTATAAGACTAATTTAGTCTTACACGAATGATTAGTAAATCCTGGGGAATGTCATTGTATAATAGCAATAACCAACTCTGTGGTTGTGGTATATTGAAATTTACCCATGGTTGGCTTTATTTAATCACTCGGGCTTCGCCCTTATAATTAAACCACACCAACCGTGGGTAAATCTTCAATATACCACACCACATCGTCAGTTATTGCTTAAATAAATAAATAATGCTGTTTAAAAGTACCAGTGCTTGTACCATTACTGACTGACATAAATAAATAAATAAATAAATAGTGCTGTTTTACAAGTACTAGTGCTTGTACCATTACTGACTGAAATAAATAAATAGTGCTGCCTACAAGTACTAGTGCTTGTACCATTACTGACTGAAATAAATAAATAAATAGTGCTGTTTTACAAGCACTAGTGCTTGTACCATTACTGACTGAAATAAATAAATAATTAGTGCTGTTTTACAAATGCTAGTGCTTGTACCATTACTGACTGAAATAAATAAATAAATAAATAAATAAATAAATAGTGCTGTTTTACAAATACCAGTGCTTGTACCATTACTGACTGAAATAAATTAATAGTGCTGTTTTACAAGTACCAGTGCTTGTACCATTACTGACTGAAATAAATAAATAAATAGTGCTGTTTTACAAGTACCAATGCTTGTACCATTACTGACTGAAATAAATAAATAGTGTTGTTTTACAAATACTAGTGCTTGTACCATTACTGACTGAAATAAATAAATAAATAAATAAATAAATAGTGCTGTTTTACAAGTACCAATGCTTGTACCATTACTGACTGAAATAAATAAATAGTGTTGTTTTACAAATACTAGTGCTTGTACCATTACTGACTGAAATAAATAAATAAATAGTGCTGTTTTACAAGTACCAATGCTTGTACCATTACTGACTGAAATAAATAAATAAATAAATAAATAAATAAACAGTGCTGTTTTACAAATACTAGTGCTTGTACCATTACTGACTGAAATAAATAAATAAATAAATAAATAGTGCTGTTTTACAAGTACCAATGCTCAGTGGCGGCTGGTGACTTCAAATCACAGGGGGGCTGCAGGAGACGCTGAATGGGTGGGGTCAAAGGGAAGGGATGTGGTCAACCATAAAGGGGAGGAGCTATGCACAAAACCACAAAAAACTAACTTTAATTAAATACGCTGCCCTGGGTGGCAAACCATCATTATGAAAGTCCAATCAAGACAAAAATAAGTGTAGAAGAATAAAAATATTTCAATGCATTGGCTGCATGACAGCTTACTTAATATCTAGATGGAAACAAAAGGTTGTGAGGCATGAAAAAATAAATTACTTTTTAAATACATTACTGGAATGCCAGTCAAAATCAAATATAAGAAAAACCAGAAGCACTCAACTCAAACCACTTCTCCGTGCACTGCAGTTCTAATTATAATATATTCAGCTTTATTAAAGTACCAAGCAACATGCTGAAAGTAGAAAACTATGTGATGCCCCCACTTGTAAAAATGTTTCTTATCCAAAAAAGACCTGCTGCCTGACAACTTGTTTCATGGGGAAAACATGATAAAAGTAAAAAATGAAAAGCAAACAAGAAACAAGCTCAAGATACATTGCTTAAAGGATTACTGTACAGGTTATGGACCACACATGATTGGCATTCTGTTTAGTTTACGGGTAAAGTCTGTAGAGATGACTGGAAGTCTCCAACAAGTGTAATGAGCTTTTTAAAATAATGGAATCCTGTCCTTTAATACCCAAGGCTTATACATTATCTAGTCAAGTATTCTCTGCATGGCAACAACAGAAAGGCTTTCAATGTTGGCAGTTCTTTAACAGTATGCTTATTAAAGCTTACTTGCATCTTACGATGTCAGACAAGCTTACCTTATGGTCATTAAAGCATTGCTACTTAAACACAGAGCAACAGGCACTTTGAGTAATAAGCATAAATCTGAGTAATAAGCATAAATCAACAGTACACAAATATGACAGAAACCAGACCATTCTGCAAAATCAAGGACAGATGAAAAGCCACTGTAGTACTTATGCAGTGTGTCCTCCCCATCCAAGGTAGATACAACTACTACTTGCCTTGCTTGGACACATCCAGAGTCACTACATGGGGGAGTGGGGTGCAACAAGCATGTCACAATTTGAAGTCTCTCTGGCTGACTGTGATGGCCCTGACACATTTGTCATACCTCTCAACCTCAAGAGCAAGAAATCTGGAAATCTGGACAAAGCCATACACAGAAGTGGGACAAAGGCACAACAATAAGGACAATTTTTAAATATTGCTCTGATAAACTTAGAAAGATAATAGAATAGGTCTTGCATTAGTATGAATTTTCTGAAGGGTATAAAATCTGAAACTCAAATGTCTGTCATTTTCTAACTTCAGTCTTTAGTGATTTGTCACTAATTTGCCAAAAAAAACAATTTTATGAAAAATGGACCAAAAATGTGATGCAAAAATATAAAATAGACACACAATACAGCTGCTACCTGTCAAAGAAGGGACACTTTAATATTAGTACTGCTACCTTGAGCAGCTGACAAAATAAAAGAATCTACATGCATTTCAAGTAATCTATAACTTTGATTATTACAGTTATTTCTTAATTGTAAACCCTCCATGTTTTCTTCCAAAATTGCTATTTTGCGGAGGGATTATTAGGGGGAAGAGCAACATTTTGAGCCAAAAATTGGGGACAGTTGAGAGGTTGGCTATGCCTTATTCTATAAAGCAATTTATTTGCATGTACCTCTCAACCTGTTAATGCAGTAAATCTGAACAAGGCCAAATATATTGGGGGCACATATAAACAGTACTAAAAATTTCTCTTGTATAAATTGAGACAGTTGATAGAACGGCTCTTACTTTAACATGCATTTTTATGAAGGTTATGAAGTCTGAAACTTATTATTTAGTGACTTCTGGCAAATCATTTAGGAATTAAAACTACAAATTTTATGAACAACAAACCAAAAATAAGAAGCAAAAATCTATTCATTCTTTGAAAATCTGGACAGTTGGGAGGTATAGTTCAGCTGGGCCTGTCTGAGTTTGCTGCCCACCCCCCCCCCCGACAAAATAATGGTCGAATGGAGCCTCTGCAGCCATTCCAATGAGCCATTACTTGGCTATTTCACTCCATTTACCATAAACACTAATGTGCATACTGCTTTACTTCAATGATGAGTTGGACTTCATTTGAAAGTTTTATTTTGTATTTTACAGCACAAACATTAAGTCATCTGTTAAACAAAGCAATGCAGTCTCACAATGAAAACTTAGCATTAAAACTTCTCTGCCCTTGAAACTCACATTCATTGAAACAGCATTGAAACCCACATTCAAAGAAAATACATTTTGCCAGTGGCAGATAAAGATTAATTTTGGACTGTTTTCGAATCATAGGCCCCTTGCATATGAAACATACATGTGCTCTTTGATACACCTTCCTCATTGTACTAAAATTATATTCCTTGTACAATACAGTACACTTGTTAGAGGGTGTTTTAAATTTGTTTTGAACATTTTTCCAGTAAGCAATGAAACAAAACATATGCACCCATAATGGCAAAACTGCCCAGTTGAGAACATTTATCATAAAAAAGTCTACTCAGACTTCCACAGTCCACCATTATTAGTAAATATACACAATTCTACAGTCCACCATTATTAGTAAATATGCACAATTCCACAGCCCACCATTATTAGTAAATATGCACAATTCTACAGTCCACCATTATCAGTAAATATGCACAATTCTACAGTGCACCTTTATCAGTAAATATGCACAATTCTACAGTCCATATTCAGTGAATTCAGTTCTTGCCATAGCTGTCAGCCTTAGCACAAAAACCTGGACAAAGCCAATAATGGGGGAATACAGTCCCAAAAATAGGGACAAATTTAAAATATTCATATTATAAACTTAGAAAATTGCTAGAAAAAAAAGGTTGTGCTACTATGTATTCTGAAGAACATGAAGTTTGAAATTCAAATGCCGGTCAATTTTACTGCGGACAGAACAAAAACAATTTTCAGCAGAGACGCAGGGATTAAAACTGCAGACACGTCTTTGTAAAATGGCAGGGCACCAGAGCAAATCCACACAAACACATGGAGGAGATGCAGACTCCACACAGAAGCCACCCCAACCAAGAATCAAACCAGAAAACCTATAGCTGTGAGGCAACAATACTACCACTGCACCATCAAATCTGCGAGGAATTAAACATTCAGAAACCTGAAGTCTGAAATTCAAATGCCGGTCAATTTTACTGCGGACAGAACAAAAACAATTTTCAGCAGAGACGCAGGGATTAATACTGCAGACACGTCTTTGTAAAATGGCAGGGCACCAGAGCAAATCCACACAAATACAGGGAGGAGATGCAGACAGAAGCCACCCCAACCAAGAATCAAACCAGAAAACCTATAGCTGTGAGGCAACAATACTATCACTGCACCATCAATTATGCAAGGAATTAAACATTCAGAAACCTGCAGTCTGAAATTCAAATGCCTGTCAATTTTACTGCAGACAGAACAAAAACAATTTTCAGCAGAGACGAGGGATTAAAACTGCAGACACATCTTTGTAAAATGGCAGGGCACCAGAGCAAATCCACACAAACACAGGCAGGAGATGCAGACTCCACACAGAAGCCACCCCAACCAAGAATCAAACCAGAAAACCTATAGCTGTGAGGCAACAATACTACCACCGCACCATCAATTATGCAAGGAATTAAACATTCAGAAACCTGAAGTCTAAAATTCAAATGCCTGTCAATTTTACTGCGGACAGAACAAAACCAATTTTCAGCAGGGATTAAAACTGCAGACACGTCTTTGTAAAATGGCAGGGCACCAGAGCAAATCCACACAAACACATGGAGGAGATGCAGACTCCACACAGAAGCCACCCCAATCAAGAATCAAACCAGAAAACCTATAGCTGTGAGGCAACAATACTACCACTGCACCATCAAATATGCAAGGAATTAAACATTCAGAAACCCTTAAGTCTGAAATTCAAATGCCTGTCAATTTTATTTAACATTTTTTAATCAGGACAGTCTGACTTGGAACAAATAAACAATTTTCAGCAGAGGCCCAGGAAGAAATAATGCAGACATGTCTTTGTAACATGGGAGGACACAAAAGCAAACCCACACAAACACAGGGAGAGGATACAGACCCCACAAAGAAGGAACCCCAGCCAAGAATCAAACCCAAGAACCTGCAGCTGTGAGGCAACAATGCTACTACTACACCATCAAATATCAAGCATTGTAACATTTACAAACCACAGATATTATGAGGAACAGATCAGATCGAATATGAGGTAAAAATCTGAAATTTTTTTACAAATGGTGGTGGGTAGGGAACTCAAGTCTTTAACACCTGCATACAGGGTACAGGGTTCAAGCCTGAGGCATTCCCTACCACACCACCATAAGCACCTGGGGCATTTTCACACACACACACACTCTCTCTAAACATTGTAAATTAGAAAGCATAAGCACCATACACAAATAAACATTGTAAATTAAAAGGCACCTTACCTGAATATATCCAGCTAACGTACATCCTGTGACCCATAATCCTGGTGAGTCTGTGCACTGTAAAAGTGCACAGACGTCTCCTTGTGTCCCCCTATGGGGACGGCCGGACTGCCTTGAGCATGCGCATAGACCGACAGTAGTCGGGACTACTGCGCATGCGCGAAGTGCGCGAATTTTAATACATTTTTTTTTACTGTTCATTTTTCTTTCTCTTTTTTATTTTTGAGGGGGCTGCAGTCCGGCAGCCCTATGCCACGAGCCGCCCCTGCCAATGCTTGTACCATTACTGACTAAAATAAATAAATAGTGTTGTTTTACAAATACTAGTGCTTGTACCATTACTGACTGAAATAAATAAATAAATAAATAAATAAATAGTGCTGTTTTACAAGTACCAATGCTTGTACCATTACTGACTAAAATAAATAAATAGTGTTGTTTTACAAATACTAGTGCTTGTACCATTACTGACTGAAATAAATAAATAAACAGTGCTGTTTTACAAATACTAGTGCTTGTACCATTACTGACTGAAATAAATAAATAAATAAATAAATAGTGCTGTTTTACAAATACTAGTGCTTGTACCATTACTGACTGAAATAAATAAATAAATAAATAAATAAATAGTGCTGTTTTACAAATACTAGTGCTTGTACCATTACTGACTGAAATAAATAAATAAATAGTGCTGCTTTACAAGTACCAGTGCTTGTACCATTACTGACTGAAATAAATAAATAGTGCTGCTTTACAAATACTAGTGCTTGTACCATTACTGACTGAAATAAATAAATAGGGCTGTTTTACAAGTACCAGTGCTTGTACCATTACTGTCTGAAATAAATAAATAAATAAATAAATAGTGCTGCTTTACAAGTACCAGTGCTTGTACCATTACTGTCTGAAATAAATAAATAGGGCTGTTTTACAAGTACCAGTGCTTGTACCATTACTGTCTGAAATAAATAAATAGAGCTGTTTTACAAGTACTAGTGCTTGTACCATTACTGACTGAAATAAATAAATAGTGCTGTTTTACAAGTACTAGTGCTTGTACCATTACTGACTGAAATAAATAAATAGTGCTGTTTTACAAGTACTAGTGCTTGTACCATTACTGACTGAAATAAATAAATAAATAAATTAATTAATTAATAGTGCTGTTTTACAAATACCAATGCTTGTACCATTACTGACTGAATAAATAAATAAATAAATAAATAGTGCTGTTTTACAAGTACCAGTGCTTGTACCATTACTGACTGAATAAATAAATAAATACATTAATTAATAGTGCTGTTTTACAAATACCAGTGCTTGTACCATTACTGACTGAATAAATAAATAAATAAATAAATAAATAGTGCTGTTTTACAAATACCAGTGCTTGTACCATTACTGACTGAAATAAATAAATAGTGCTGTTTTACAAACACCAGTGCTTGTACCATTACTGACTGAATAAATAAATAAACAAATAAATAAATAGTGCTGTTTTACAAGTACTAGTGCTTGTACCATTACTGACTGAAATAAATAAATAAATAGTGCTGTTTTACAAGTACCAGTGCTTGTACCATTACTGACTGAAATAAATAAATAAATAGTGCTGTTTTACAAATACTAGTGCTTGTACCATTACTGACTGAAATAAATAAATAAATAGTGCTGTTCTACAAGTACTAGTGCTTGTACCATTACTGACTGAAATAAATAAATAAATAGTGCTGTTTTACAAGTACCAGTGCTTGTACCATTACTGACTGAAATAAATAAATAAATAGTGCTGTTCTACAAGTACTAGTGTTTGCACCATTACTGACTGAAATAAATAAATACATAGTGCTGTTTTACAAGTACCAGTGCTTGTATCATTACTGACTGAAATAAATAAATAAATAGTGCTGTTTTACAAGTACCAGTGCTTGTACCATTACTGACTGAAATAAATAAATAAATAGTGCTGTTTTACAAATACCAGTGCTTGTACCATTACTGACTGAAATAAATAAATAAATAAATAGTGCTGTTTTACAAATACTAATGCTTGTACCATTACTGACTGAAATAAATAAATAAATAGTGCTGTTTTACAAATACTAGTGCTTGTACCATTACTGACTGAAATAAATAAATAAATAGTGCTGCTTTACAAATACCAGTGCTTGTACCATTACTGACTGAATAAATAAATAAATAAATAAATAGTGCTATTTTACAAATACCAGTGCTTGTACCATTACTGACTGAAATAAATAAATAGTGCTGTTTTACAAACACCAGTGCTTGTACCATTACTGACTGAATAAATAAATAAACAAATAAATAAATAGTGCTGTTTTATAAGTACTAATACTTGTACCATTACTGACTGAAATAAATAAATAAATAGTGCTGTTTTACAAGTACCAGTGCTTGTACCATTACTGACTGAAATAAATAAATACATAGTGCTGTTTTACAAGTACCAGTGCTTGTATCATTACTGACTGAAATAAATAAATAAATAAATAGTGCTGTTTTACAAGTACCAGTGCTTGTACCATTACTGACTGAAATAAATAAATAAATAGTGCTGTTTTACAAATACTAGTGCTTGTACCATTACTGACTGAAATAAATAAATAAATAAATAGTGCTGTTTTACAAATACTAATGCTTGTACCATTACTGACTGAAATAAATAAATAAATAGTGCTGTTTTACAAATACTAGTGCTTGTACCATTACTGACTGAAATAAATAAATAAATAGTGCTGCTTTACAAATACCAGTGCTTGTACCATTACTGACTGAATAAATAAATAAATAAATAAATAAATAGTGCTATTTTACAAATACCAGTGCTTGTACCATTACTGACTGAAATAAATAAATAGTGCTGTTTTACAAACACCAGTGCTTGTACCATTACTGACTGAATAAATAAATAAACAAATAAATAAATAGTGCTGTTTTAGAAGTACTAATACTTGTACCATTACTGACTGAAATAAATAAATAAATAGTGCTGTTTTACAAGTACCAGTGCTTGTACCATTACTGACTGAAATAAATAAATAGTGCTGTTTTACAAATACTAGTGCTTGTACCATTACTGACTGAAATAAATAAATAAATAAATAAATAAATAGTGCTGTTTTGCAAGTACCAGTGCTTGTACCATTACTGACTGAAATAAATAAATAAATAAATAGTGCTGTTTTACAAGTACCAGTGCTTGTACCATTACTGATTGAAATAAATAAATAAATAGTGCTGTTTTACAAATACTAGTGCTTGTAACATTACTGACTGAAATAAATAAATAAATAGTGCTGGTTTACAAATACTAATGCTTGTACCATTACTGACTGAAATAAATAAATAAATAGTGCTGTTTTACAAATACTAATGCTTGTACCATTACTGACTGAAATAAATAAATAAATAAATAAATAGTGTTGTTTTACAAGTACCAATGCTTGTACCATTACTGACTGAAATAAATAAATAGTGTTGTTTTACAAATACTAGTGCTTGTACCATTACTGACTGAAATAAATAAATAAATAAATAAATAGTGCTATTTTACAAATACCAGTGCTTGTACCATTACTGACTGAAATAAATAAATAGTGCTGTTTTACAAACACCAGTGCTTGTACCATTATTGACTGAATAAATAAATAAACAAATAAATAAATAGTGCTGTTTTACAAGTACTAGTGCTTGTACCATTACTGACTGAAATAAATAAATAAATAGTGCTGTTTTACAAGTACCAGTGCTTGTACCATTACTGACTGAAATAAATAAATAGTGCTGTTTTACAAATACTAGTGCTTGTACCATTACTGACTGAAATAAATAAATAAATAAATAAATAAATAGTGCTGTTTTACAAGTACCAGTGCTTGTAACATTACTGACTGAAATAAATAAATAAATAGTGCTGGTTTACAAATACTAATGCTTGTACCATTACTGACTGAAATAAATAAATAAATAGTACTGTTCTACAAGTACTAGTGCTTGTACCATTACTGACTGAAATAAATAAATAAATAGTGCTGTTTTACAAGTACCAGTGCTTGTACCATTACTGACTGAAATAAATAAATAAATAAATAATGCTGTTTTACAAGTACCAGTGCTTGTACCATTACTGACTGAAATAAATAAATAAATAGTGCTGTTTTACAAATACTAATGCTTGTAACATTACTGACTGAAATAAGTAAATAAATAGTGCTGGTTTACAAATACTAATGCTTGTACCATTACTGACTGAAATAAATAAATAAATAGTGCTGCTTTACAAATACTAGTGCTTGTACCATTACTGACTGAAATAAATAAATAAATAGTGCTGCTTTACAAATACTAGTGCTTGTACCATTACTGACTTAAATAAATAAATAGTGTTGTTTTACAAATACTAGTGCTTGTACCATTACTGACTGAAATAAATAAATAAATCATGCTGTTTTACAAATACTAGTGCTTGTACCATTACTGACTGAAATAAATAAATAAATAGTGCTGCTTTACAAATACCAGTGCTTGTACCATTACTGACTGAATAAATAAATAAATAAATAAATAGTGCTATTTTACAAATACCAGTGCTTGTACCATTACTGACTGAAATAAATAAATAGTGCTGTTTTACAAACACCAGTGCTTGTACCATTACTGACTGAATAAATAAATAAACAAATAAATAAATAGTGCTGTTTTATAAGTACTAATACTTGTACCATTACTGACTGAAATAAATAAATAAATAGTGCTGTTTTACAAGTACCAGTGCTTGTACCATTACTGACTGAAATAAATAAATACATAGTGCTGTTTTACAAATACTAGTGCTTGTACCATTACTGACTGAAATAAATAAATAAATAGTGCTGTTTTACAAATACTAGTGCTTGTACCATTACTAACTGAAATAAATAAATAAATAAATAGTGCTGTTTCGCAAATACCAGTGCTTGTACCATTACTGAGTGAAATAAATAAATAAATAGTGCTGTTTTACAAGTGCCAATGCTTGTACCATTACTTATTTCTGCGCTCGTTAATAGTCTTCCTACATGCGTACCTATTGTCCTATCTTTTGTTGTGCCAATGACCTAGCACCAATTGGTTCCAACCAATTGGTTCCAACACCTCCAGTGTAAGCAAGAAAACTGACATGAACCTGACTTCAAAAAGATATGTTAATGCCTCTACAAGCATAAGGTTAATGTTAATTATTTAAAAACAAATGCTGGATCCATTGCAAAAATGTTTTGGCCCTGACTACACTCAAGATAGCCAGGGTTCATCTAGTGTTTCAGGCACTAGAGGAGCTGGCACAGGATGCAAAGGAATGAGTAGCTCACCCATCTCAGTGGGAGGGTCTTGGCAGAGTTCTAGCACAAGAGACTTTGGGAAGGGCCCAAGATTGCAGAATTTGCAGCTGAAAATTCTGGGGAGCATTTGTCTACCAATGAGTAAGTAGGTACTCTAGATGGAATCACAGGCATGTGGAAGTGTACGCTTAGATAAGGTCCAGCTTAGTGACCATTGTAAATACCCCTCATCCAACAAGGATCCATAAGGACCAAACAGAAAGTTTCTATCAAGTGCAGAATGATTGACGCCATCTCTGTCTTCTGGTATCCTAGGATGATATGGCAAAAAAGAGTGAATGGGCCATTTGGCCAGTTGGTTGTAGGGACTTGATCATGGGAGTTGGCAGAAAAAAAGTGTAGGGGGACGCTTCTGCACATATAGGCCATATGGTTGATCACCACAAATCTGCCTATTTATTCTCTACTGTTCAAGAGCCAGACACAGTGCAGCTATTATTCAGACAGCCATCACAGGATTTTATTTGCTAAACCATACTTTTCCCTGTGCATGCCCAGTAGTATATCTAGGGATGGCTGTGCAGTGGACATAGTAGGGCCCTGTCACTTGTCTTCGTAAATGATATAAGCCCACAGATGCTCCCCCCAAGTAGTTGCCTCCATTGTTTCTCTAGTCTGCACCATGTAACTTAAGAGTGTGTGTTCGCAGACGTACATCCCCTCCCCCTAATAAATGTAAAAGATCATAACCCCTTCTGTCATCTCACTTCCTATTTGTCTCTTCCAATGCTGAGGCTGTTAACTGAACCCCACTAATATAGGTCATAGCCAGGATTCTATCCCTGTATGCCAAAAACAAAATGCAGCTTAACTGCTATGCAAAAAGGTATGTGTATGTACTTATGGGACCACCTACATTTTAAAGGCAATAGACAGATGATATGCACCATGTTTAACCTTGATACCTGATATGATTTTTAGATGACTTTCATGCATCACAGTGAATGGATGTCCTAGAAGCTTCACCACCATCTTGGTGCCTGTCACATAATTTTACAATCCTTGGACCCTAATGAGAATGAAGCTGTAGGCCTCCTGCCAGGCAGCTGCCACAGTGTGAATGTAACACCTCTTTTGCTGTTACTGCTTAACTGCAAATGTCGGGGCACTTCCAAATCTTATAGAACTGAATTGCTGACTTCAACCTTTTTGATCCTCTGTATGATAACATCTGAACCAATATTATGGCACTTGAATAACTGCCAGTAAATCAGCAGACGTATCTTTAAAAAATTAAATGAAATCAACAGCAACTCTTTTCTGAGAGTTTGTTAAAAGGTTTTACTTGCCTCCATCTGTAGTGTAAGCTGTACTTTAGAGTGAGCTAGAACATCTGAAATTATGTAACCGATAGTAATATCTAGTACCATGATGAACTGTTGTGTCAAGATCGTTGTATCTGTAACTCTCTACCATCTATATTGCAGAAAATGTAAAGCTAGTTTTCAATATGTAGTGCCAATGGCCATGTCATAATTGAAAAGGGTCCTGTACCATCACACAGCAGAAGTCAGACAAACAATACATTTTTAGCAGTAGGTGTAGTTCATTGCACTGTCAGAACTGTGGTATCTGCAAGTGTTACCTAGCCCTGGTGCTATAGCAGTGAACTCTGTAACCTAAGAGTTCTGGATCAAAGGAACTTTGGCTACATTGTTTCCAATCCACCTATCTGGTCCTCTTTGACTCTATCAAGATTCAACCCTTTACCCTGATGCTGGCTGACTTTAACTACCCAAACATAGATTGGAAGAACTACTCATGTCAGAACACAAATGTCCAAAGATGCCTCGATTTTGTCAGTGCAAATGCCTTGGAAAAGCTAGTTGTTACCCCCACAAGAGATGATAATATCTTGGACTTGGTATTAACCAACATGAGTAACCATTGCAGCATCCCTGCAGTATTATCCTTCCTGGTAAGATCCGACCATAATGTGGTCACTTTCAAAGTCACCATCTCTCCCAACCTCCCTCTAGCTAGGGTCAAACAAAAAAACTTCTCCAAAGCTGATTACAGCCTCCTGAGAGATGGTATAAACAGCTTCACAGCCCCTCCCCCTCTCTAGTAACTGGCATCAGTATCCAAAACTTTACCAAAGCACTATACAAGCATTTATATAGATGCATGGAATCAGGAATACCCAACTAAATCATTCTCTCCAAGGAAGACTAAATCTGTTTGGTGGACATCTGCAATAAATAAACTCTAGAACAAAAGGAAAAAAAATACTGCCCAGGTCCAAGAAGAAATAGATGCACAGTTGGAAGCAATCTCTTTTTAGCCTGAACAAGCAAATAAGTGCACTAGTGAAATCCCCCAAAGCAAACTTTGACTCCATTTTGGCCACATCTACTAGAGACAATCATAAGGCCTTCTACACATATGTCCGCAATCTCAAAGGAAGTACCCAGATCTGTTCAGAACTAGTGGTCAAGGACACCACATATACAAATGCCGTAGATATAGCAAACTTGCTGGCTGACAGAGTCAGTGAAAACTTCACCCCTTTGTATCCCCCCATAAGTAAATCGGGACATTCCCAGTACCTGCCCCTTCCCCTAATATCTAGGGAACAAGTCATCACTGCTCTCTCAAAGGCAAAAAGTACAGCCTCCATGGGATCCAATAACATCCCAGGCTGCATCCTACATGAACTCAGGTAGGAACTTGCAGAACCATAAGATGCCCTATTCAACCAAAGCCTGAGTACCGGCTTTGTCCCAGCTGAGTGGAGGACAGGCACTGTCATCCCTTTGCACAAAGGTGGAGTGTCCACCGATCCAGAAAATTATAGACCCATCAGCCTGACTAGCCTGATCTGCAAGGCCATGAAACAGATTATCATGGGCCTCATTAACAAGGGCATTGGCAACCTCTGAACACTTGATCCCAAGGGCATTGGCAACCTCTGAATGAATGTTTGGCTTCATCATGGGGAGGTCATGTCTGTTAAATTTGGTCGACTTCTTTGAGACAGTCACCAAAGCCATGGATGAGGGGAAGATGGTGCACACTGCCTACCATGACCTGGCCAACACCTTCGACACTATTCCCCATTCAGGCATAATAGATAAACTCTCTCAACTAGGCATCAATCCATATGTTACCAGATGGGGAGCTAACTGGCTCACTGATAGAACCCACCTGGTCAAAATAGGGAAAGCCAACTCAAGCAGTAGACCTGTAACAAGCAGCGTACCCCAGGGTTTGGTCTTGCGGCCGCTGTTATTTTGGATATACTTTTCTGAGGTGCAGGCCAAAACCAGTGGGCTATGGCTCACCAAGTTTGCAGATGACTGCAAGCTGGGCACTGTCATCAAATTTCCTAGTGATGTGGACATCTTCCAAGAGGGTCTCAGCCAGACAAATGACTGATGCCAGAAACATGGCTTCAAGTTGAATACCAAAAAATGCATCATCCCCTTTGTGGAGAGTGATGTCTCCACAAATTATCACATTAATAACAATGTCCTAAGCATGCAATCAGTCATGAGGGATTTGGGCAAACAGCAACAGAATTACCAGTTCTAAACACTTAAACCTTGCCTGTGTTACAAACAGGGCCTGCTGGAGACACAGGTATGTGTCCCGGAGACAACCCCTTCTCTGAAACAGGCTCCCCATCCATGTGAAGCAGAATTCCTTCCTAACTCAGTCCAAGTGTAACTTAGACAGTTGGATGGGGAATAGGAAGTGCATTCCTGGTTTGGCATCTATATCTCTAATGGACACAGGCAACCTGTAAATGGTTCATCTCCCAGGCCCTTGCTTGTAAATGTTTCATCGCCCATGTCCCTGCTTACACTTATCAAGGGTACAAGAACTTGTCAGAGATTTGTGATGCATAGCTAGGTTTAAAAACGCCATTGTGGTCGTTAGCCTAGTAAACACCTATGAACCTAGGGTGCAAATACAGCCCTGGTCAAATTTGTAGGTCTTGCTCTTAACTGCATGGATGCTGTTGCTGTAACTGTAGCAGTGATTCTTGAGTTGCTGAAAACACTGGATTCACTAAACCATGATCTTCTCTTGTGACACCTAAGTATATTTTTAATTTTTAGCAGAGTACATCATAGGTTCATAGGTTCATAGGTTCATAGGTTCATAGGTTCATACTAGGCTATCTGCCCGAGGGCATTTACAAGCCTAGCCCATCGTTTTGTGGCTTACGCCACCCCTTTAGTATGGGGAACTATACCCATTATTTTGCTGTGCCTCTGTCGAGCAGTGACACTGAGGTAATCCCTGGGGTATATCTGCGATCTCCCATCCATTGGTCAAGATTTCTCTTGAACAAGGCCAGCGAGGTGCTCTGCCTCACATGTACCGGGATTTTGTTCCACAGCATAGGGAGTCTTTGGGTGATGAATCTATCCCTCCAGCATGTCCTATTAATAGCCGTGTCGAGGTTTAAGTCTCCCGCCCTTGTGGCTCTGATGGATCTAGATTTTTGAGGTGAAGCATATTCATCAAATCTGGGTTTGACATGGCCTTGTATGTTAGGCAAAGGTCACCTCTGAGCAAGCGGTAAGCGACTGAATAGAGCTGGAGTTCTTTCAGTCGGGCAGCATAGGACAGATTTTGAGACCCTTTATCCTTTTGGTGAGAAACTTTTCTGGCCTCTACAGCTGGTGCAAGTGTCGGGTCAGATACATTCAGAATGGGGCATTGTACTCAATCATTGGTCTGATGAGTGATGAGTAAAGGGAGACTATGACCTCCCTTGATCTAGATGAGAATCCCTTCATGATAAGGTGGGCAATGTAGAAGGTCTTCCTAACTACTTTAGCTACATGGGTGTCGAATGACAGACTACTATCAACCTGGGTCCCCAGGTCCCTGATAACTTCTTCTGTGCTCAGTGGATTGCCACCTATTTGGTAGCTAGGGGTAACCTTGTTTTTCCTGAAGGGTATGACTATGCATTTTTTGGCATTTAACTTTAGGCCGTGGCTCTGGCACCAGTTATCCATTTCTGTGAGACCCTTCTGAAGGATATCTGTGTCAGATGTGTTTTCTACTATGGCGCCCAGTTTGCAGTCATCTGCAAACTTTGTCAGCCATAACCCTCCTGTGTTTGCTTGTACTTCGGAGAAGTAGATGCCAAACAAGAGTGGGCCCAGGACTGAGCCCTAAGGGGCACCACTTGTGACAGGCTTTGAGTCTGACATGGCGCCAGCAACTCTGACCCTGTGGGTTCTGTCACTCAGCCAGTTTGCAACCCATCTTGTGATGTATGGGTTAACATTTAAGCTGATGAGTTTTTCAATGATACCCGAGTGGGGTATTGTATCGAAGGCCTTAGCCAGATCGAGGTAGGCTGTATGGAACTGCCTTTCCCTCATCAATGGCTTTGGTGACTGTTTCGAAAAAGTCAACCAAGTTTAAAAGGCATGATCTGCCTTTGACAAAGCCAAACTGGGTTGGATCCAAAGTCTGCAAATTCCCTATGTCTTTATTTATGAGGTCCATTATGATCCTCTCCATGGCTTTGCAGATAAGGCTTGTCAAGCTAATGGGCCGGTAATTTCCAGGGTCGGTGGAGGCACCGCCTTTGTGAAGTGGGACCACAGTTGCAGTGCGCCACTCCCTGGGTACGTATCCAGAGGTAAGACTTTGATTAAACAGCTGTCCTAGCTGTGGGTTTAATTCCTCATTGAGTTCGTGGAGCACACAGCCGGGGACACCATCAGGTCCCATGGATGCTGTGTTTTTTGCTTTGGAGAGAGCAGTTCTCACTTGGGCGCTGGAGATGTTTGGGGGGGCTGCAATCGTTTGGTATAGATATCTCTCCTTTTGGGGGGGAGGGGGGGGAGAAGTTTGCACTGAACCTGTCAGCCAGTATGTTGGCAATGTCTGTAGGATCAGTAATCTTCACATCATTTTGAACTAGTTCTGAGCATATCTGGGAGTTTCCTCCCAGGTTTCTAACATAGCTAAAGAAGGCCTTATGATTGTCTTTTGAGTCTTTAGCTATTTTTCTCTCGAAATTTGCTTTGGATGATTTTATGAGAGCTCTTAGTTTTTTACTTATAGTGATCAAGGGTGTCTTACCTTTCAAGTATTATGCTCTATCTTGTAGTAGCTTCCTCCTTTTGTTGTAGAGTTTGTTTATGGCTGGGGTCCACCAGACTGGACGCTTGCCTTTGGTACAAAGAGTCTTTGTTTTGCTTGGGATTGCCTTATCCATGCAGTCCTGCAGGTGCTGGTAGAAGGCATTTGTAAGTGATTCAGCGGCTTGAGTACTGTTTTCCGGCTCGGGGCCTTAAAGGAGACCACACTAGTCTTTAGAAGTGTGAAGTCGGCTTTTGAGAAGTTCTTTACTGTGGTCTTTTTTATTTCAGGTGGGGGTGGGATGAGGACCTCCAGCGAGATTAGTTTGTGATCTGATCTCACCAGTGAGGGGTATACTTCCGGTGTTGAACATTGTGCTCCCATGTTCGTGATGATGAGATAAAAGTATGTTATCTCCTCTTGTGGGGATGGTGACTAGTTGTTCCATGGCATTTGAGTTTATGAATTCCAGGAACTTTTGGGCTAGGGTGTTTGGGCTTGAGTAGTGTTCCCAGTCTATATTAGGGTAATTGAAGTCACCTAGTATGATGGTGTTTGGTGATACATTTATCCCCTCTAGTGTTTTCAGGAAGGCCATGTGAGGTTCCTGAGTTTGTGAGGGTGGCCTGTAACATGCTACAATTTGCAGAGCAGTCTTGCCTATGGTTAATTGCACCTGGATGGTCTCCGATGCATCGTGCGTTGCCACCAGTCTTGAGGTGTGGGTGTCCTTGATGAATATGGATACCCCCCTCCTTTCTTGGTATTGTCCGGATTTTGGGGCCGGAACGCATGATATGAGGTAATTTCTGTTACAGCACAGACATCGATGTTCTCCATACTGAGAAGGGCCTCGAGTGCGTGCATTTTGAGATTTAGACTTCTGGCATTGAGCAGCATTACCCTTAGTTTTTTTCTTTTTTTGTGTTCTAGGGTGGTAGGTTTAGAATTTGAGCCTTGCCTAAAAAAGGCACTATGGGGGTGGCAAGAGCCTTTGCCAATATCCGGAATCCCAGGGGTGACAGGTGCAAGCTGTCCCTTGCGAAGCAGCGTGGCTTGTCCAGCATGTCATCCCAGGCAGACAGACACTGGATCCCCTTTGAATGACACCAGTGTTTAAGCCAATTGTTAAAGCTGATCATCTTATCTCTGTATTGTGGCATCATTCTTGGTGAAGGTAGGATACTGCTCAAGGTCAGGGTCATACCTGCCTGGGCTACATAATCAGAGAGCTCCTCAATGTCTCTTTTCATGTAGTCCAAGGAGGTACGTCTCAGGTCGTTTACACCAGCGTGGACAATGACTGAGTCATATTTGTACCTGCTGTTGAGAGACCTGAGTGCTTGCGTTATGTGGCGGATTCTAGCGCCCGACAGGCAGCTTACTGTGACCTTCTCCTTACTCAGTCTGGTGAGCGGGACGTCAGTGTGTCTGACTATGGAGTCACCAATGACTAGTGTGTCTGGCATTGTGTTTGGCCTTAAGGGCTGTGACTGTTTGACACTCTGACTGTGAGGTCTATGTGTTGCAGGTGTTGTGTTCTGAGGTGGTGGTTGTTTGGGTGTCTGCTTTGGTGGCCTCTGCTGTTTTGGTAGATTTTTGATCAGAGCCTCCGAGTATGTCTTTGTGTGTTTATGTGTATGATTTGAGGTTGTAATGGTACTATGTGAGACTGGGTCTATAGTGTGTGTGGTAACCTTCTCCTCCTGACTGGTCTTGCCAGTCCTATGTTGAGAGAGCTCAGCCTCCAGTTTGGCCGTATAGTTGCATCTCTCGCATGTATTTGTGTTTTGTGGGAGGAGGAGAGGGTTGTCTGTGTACATGAGGCAATTGCAACATTGCCTCAATATTCCCAGGTTCACCAGCTGAGCAGGAGAGGACACTAGCAACTGATCCCTCGACATGCTAGAAGGATAGACAAAAAACTTTAAAAAGGATTCCGGGGGACGTGGGTGACCGAGAAATGGGGGGTTGCCTTTTTGGGGTACTATCTATGACAAGAGTGCCGTATCAAGGTAATAAGTACTGTAGGAGCAAGTGCTAGGTTTAACAGATAGAGAATAGTCTACTTGGAGTCAAGTAGAGAGGATCTTTTTAGTTATAGGATACGCTGATTAGATCAGTAGTATAGTTCGAGGGAGGTAGTTTTAAGGGAAAATTTGAAGAGTGGACTTTAGGTAGCCCGAATAGTTTAAACCTGCTTAACCGGCGCTGCCCTAGTGTGCAACAGTGGCAGCTCCGCGCTAAATCGCGCTAAATCACACTAAATCGCGCTAATGCGCGCTAAAGCGTGCTTTATAGCAGGGGGCTGGAAAAGACAGGAAATGACCCAAAATGGCCAATAAACTACAAGTTACTGCCTTAAACCACTCCTCTGAGGACAAACAGGCAGCTCAGTACTCCCTACTCCCACTAGTGAGTAAAGAAACTACCCCTTGACCAAACAAGGAAAATGGAGAAAACAGGAACCAAGACAAAGCCCAGGGATCAGCAAAATCTGATCACTGGAACAAACTATTAGAAAAGTATGGAAAACAAGAGTATTTTTTGTTTTTTCAAGTTTTTTTTCAGATAGGCAGAAAATACAATAAATGCTGTGTTTTTCGACTAAATGCTATCAAAAGCTAGTACACTTGAGTGTATTAGCCTGTTGTTTAACTTTTAAGCAAAACTTAAGCAAGCAAGTGCAATAAACAATTCAAGCTATTAAAAACAGTAAAACAGGTAATAGCAGAATAAAACAGGCAGAAATAGCAATCGAAAGGCTTAAAAAGTCGAAAATGCAGAAAAAAATACTTAGAATCTGGAAAGTTTGTATTTTCTGGTCTCTGCTGCTCTAGGAACTCTGCTGGACACCACCATTCTTGATATTTAATTTTTGTGAGTAGTATATGACATTTACTGTCTGATGAAGGTCCCTGTTTTCAAATGTCAAATTGTGTTAGATTGCTTTTGATGAAAGTGCTGTGACAGTTGGGAAGAAAGAGGGAGGAAAGTAAATTAAGGATGAAAAAAAGGAAACTAAAATATTAGATGGAAGCCAGAAGACAATGTTGTACAACGTTTGTTGTGGCAATATATGCAGTAGATCTAGAAATGTATACTAAGTAAAAGTAGGCTAGATAACACAAAAATAAAGCACCAGAAACACTGAGGGAAGTTGGTTAAATGCAGGAAGTTGTTTATATGATTAAAATGTAAAACATGCACATTGGAATATGTATTATCATAACTGATATCAATAACTACCACTGTGAAAATAACTACTTCAGTTTTTCTTATTGTCACATTAATCAGGTTTCAGAGTGAAGGGTTCTTGGTTTAAAGAGTGTGTGTATCCAGTAATCTTGGAATGCAGTTTGCCTTCCTTGATAAGTTGTGGTAGATTGCAAGAGGCAGGATAATATAGCTTCGCATTTACAAACAGCTACAATGTTTGAGACGTGTTTCAGCCAAATAAAATAAACAGATCAGTGATTTAGAATAGCTGTTCTTCCGCCCAAAGATGCAAACCAGAATTTGAATGATTAGAAACTGTTGGTTTGTTCAGAGCATCAGCTCCATTGCTTTGCAAAAAACATGTACATAGTTAATATGCTGTTTATTTTTGGGTAAGAAGGAATTGTGTTCTAATAAAAGATCAGGTTCATTTGAGACAGTATTACACAAAAATATAGTGTCACAAAAAGTGATAAAAACAAACTATGACGGACCAGTTTCTAACTGAAAGAGAAAGACTATCCCCTCTGCACAGAGTGCAGAAATAGTGCAAGAGCTGCTGCACGCAATATGGCTGTCGAGTGATCCAGGAATGAGCTCCCGGGACATGCACGAGCGCTCCCACACTATTCCTGCACGGACACCACTGCTATATGCTAATACCTCATTTGCTGGTGAAAACCATGCAAATGAGGTGAATTAGTGATCCAAGAAGCAGGCAGGTATCTGTGCAGGAATAGTGTAACCTGCAGAAATGTATTCGCTTACTAACCAAATACATTTCTGAAGATTACAAAATGGAGATATGACAGATCTAAAGAAAGCATGTATTCAATGTAGTAGGCATGCCAATGACCAAATATATGGCCATTGGCATGAGAAATAGTTGCAAAATTATAAAAAAACAACTTTTTTTTGTTTTGGTGATCTCAGCTGTTTAAGGGTAGGTCAGCGGTGCGCAAACGGGATCGGCCTGAAAATAAGAAAAAAAAGTTGGAAATAAGCTTTTAAACCCAAATCAGTATTTTGCCATAATAGTCAATGGCATCAGACCTCTCAACCATCCTGAATTACTCGATTTTTACCAAGTTTTGGGGTTCCAATAATGGGGTGTCACAATTCCTGAGTAGCACCCCATTATTTCTAATTTTTTCAATCTTTTTTTTGTTTCTTGTTCTTTTGGAGCTGATGACGTCAGCTCCGTCAGCATGCCACGCGTCTGAATACTGGACTGCCATTTGGGAAGAACACAAGATATCTAAGCCGCACTTCTATTTTTTAAGCCTATTAAACGAATGCTGCACTAGCTAATATGCCGTTTGGGCAGGATTTCTGCAGAGCTGAAAGCCGAGTGAGACAGGAGGTACTGGTGTGTGTGTGTGTGTGTGTGTGTGTGTGTGTGTGTGTGTGTGTGTGTGTGTGTGTGTGTGTGTGTGTGTATTAACTATGTGAGAAATGGATACTTCAGAATGTTAATAAAGTTCTCTGCAAGCCTGACTTCATTGCTATTACTGGGGACATTCCTGCATGATGCATCTTATTGGATAAATATTTTAACTATGGTAGCTGAGAACAGTCTGTCATTTGAAAATGCCTGCTGCAGGTCCTACATCATTAAAAATTAAATGTGATTTATAGATCCTTGTTTTATTTGTATTCTGACTGATCTTATTTAATTCTCCAGTAAGTACAGAGACATTTTCTTGTACAGTACTGTAAGTACCACTTCTCTGAGTTTTCACGTCTCTGTTTCAATGCTTGGATGCTACACTGGGCATCTCAGTGCATTTTTAATTGAATGCCATGGGAATGTTCTAGCCGTGTAACTGTTTGCAGGGCAATGCTGGTGTGTTGTGCTAAATTAATTACATGTGCCACCCTAGCATCATAAGAGTTCCCCAATAGTATAAGGCAATTTGATTTAAACATACAGTGTTCCTTGTTCAAATTCTCCGGTTAGGACTGGTGAAGTTTCCTGAAAGCGAGCTGGATTAAAATTGTGATGGGGCTGCCAGTGATGCGGAATATTTTTTTCAGATCTGTTTCATTTCTTCAGTTTTTGTATAATATATTGAATCGTGATCATGGTAGCTTATTTACTTATGCGAATGACCAAGTATCTGTTGTCAAAGCCAACTTTTGTGGGGAAAAGTACAACTTTTGGTCAGAGTGCAACAAGCAGAGAAAGACTAGCATTAAGGGCAGCACTTCCCAGGTACCTTTTTTTGGTTCCTAGATCATGCCAAAGAGATGGCCGTTATCAGGTAAACATGATGTTTGCGCAATACTAGGTGACTTTTATTATACTAGCATCTGTTGCTTTATAAAACTTGATTAGGCATGCTATGCAAGGCATATTGTAATAGCAATTAGCACATTTCTAAACTAATTTATGCAACCATGCCTTGTTGATCGTTAACTTTAATGAATGAGAGTTAGTGCTTTACTGTCCCCCAATCATCTAGTTATACTATTTTCAACTCTATTTTTTAAAGGGAATGAGGACTACCACTGCCCACTATCACAGCTGCCTTTGCTTATATATATATTTTGTGTGTAGAAGTAGACTGTTATCATGGAAATGTTCTGAACAGGGCAGTTTTGTCATTATTGGTGCATGCATTTTGCTTCACTGCCTACTGGAAAAATGTTCAAACAATAAATATAACATGCAGTTGTGTGTGGAAGTAGACTGTTATCATGGAAATGTTCTGAATAGGGGGGTCTATATCATGTTGTTGAATCGTGAAAATAGCGAACAGCTACAATATCAAAAATGCCATTCATCGAAATGTGCTCCCCACACCCCCTGCTAATTATATATGCCAACTCCGAGATCTCACTACAGTGAGGAAAGGGCAAATATTCCAATCCCCACTGTACCGCGACCCCATAAAACACATTTCGATGAACAGCATTTTCAATATTGTAGCTGTTCGCTATTTTCACAATTCGACAATGTGGTATAGACCCGAATAGGGCAGTGTTATCATTATTGGTGCATGCAGTTTGCATAATTGCCTACTGGAAAAAATGTTCAAACAATAAATTTAAAAAGCAATTTTGTGTGGAAGTAGACTTTTATGATGGAAATGTTCTGAATAGGGCAGTTTTATCACTTTTGGTTCATGCGTTTTGTTTCATTGCATGTTGGAAAAATGTTTAAACAATAAATTTAAAATGCTCTCTAACTTAAGTCTAACAAGTGTGCTGTATTGTACAAGGAATATAATTTAATAAAGTCAGGAAGGTGTAGCAAAGAACGCATGTATGTTTCTTGTTTTGTGTGCAAGGGGCCTATGATTTGAAAACAGCCCAAAGGTAATCTTTATCCACCATTGGCCAGATGTGTTTTCTTTGAATGTGGTGTTGGTTTCAATGCTGTCAATGAATGTGAGTTTCAAGGGCAGAGAAGTTTTAATGCCAAGTCTATTTTCATTGTGAGACAGTATTGCTTTGTTTAGCAGATATTGTCTATTAGTGTTTGTGCATTGTGCCATAAAATGTAAAAATAAAATCCAAATAATCACTATAGAAGTAAAGCAGTATACGCACATTAGTGTTTATGGTAAATAGGGGAAATAGCCAGGTAATGAGACATTGGAATGGCTGCAGGGGGACTCTGGTGCTGTATTTTGGTTCTATTCTTCAGTTTGCGTTTGAAATTTGGTATCCCACAATCCCACTGGAGTGGGTGGGATTCTGTAATTATGTATGCAAATTTTACATTAATCAGCATACAGGTCTGTACCTATTTTTCATGGGCCTTGTCCAGATTTTTGATATTTCCAGGTTGAGAGGTATGAATGGCATGCATAAGACAACTATACCAGGGAATAGTAGTTGCTAAGGGGGAAGGCTCAGTGTGAGTGTGGTAACTATGAATTAGCATTGTTTTATGCAAATGAGGGGATTGATACTGAATCACAGATTTCCTGTCAGTGTTAGCTTGCACCCAACCGTGTAAGTGCAGCAACACCATTGTATAAGTCGAAGAGGTGGATGACCTCATAAGGGGGAATATCATGCATGCTGTAACCTTATTGAAGCTCTGTGACCCGTGTTTGTCCTTAGCTAAACAAAGCTAAGGAAGGGGTGTGTCTGAGGCTGCCGAGCAGTGTTTACGTTGCCTAAATGGGTGTGCACGCCTCACACCGGGTTTTAAACAAAAAAAAAAAAAAAAAAGAAAGAAAAGAAAACAGGAAATAGCAGCTCTGTTCACATCTGAGCACTGGGTATGAGTGCCGTGCCTCGGGGCTTAAACGGGAAGACAATGGGAAGGGAAAACAGCAGTAGGAAGGCAATCAAGGAGAACTAGCATAGTTGGCACGTGAAATGTATCAGAATCAGCCAATTACACATGGAACAGCCTAGCACACTACTATAAACTATAAAAACACCTTCCAGTCTGTTTTTTTCCACAAACTTTACACCACCAGTGTACACAGACGGGGAACTTTTACCTGACAAAACTAACAAAATGTTAGGGGCTGCTGTCACTCTCATACATCAGTATGTGCAAGATGCTAAGGGTGGTGAAGGTGTGAATGCTGATGACCAACCCACAGTGAGGAGAAGGAGAAGAGTGTACAGACCCAGGGTAACCTACAGGGGCTACATGAGCTGGAGATAGTGGAGAACTATAGGGTGGACAGGGACATTCTACAGCAAATTGTTGAGCTGTGCTGGCCATGCCTCACACACAGAACTAACAGAGAGGAACCCATCACAGTGGATACCAAGCTATGTGTAGGCTTAAGAATACTAGCCACAAGTACCTTCCAAAGGGCAACTGGGGATATCATGGGGATCTCACAGGCATCAGCATTCAGGGTACTCCACCAGCTCCTGGATGCCATGTCAGCACATGCCAGTGAGCACATATATTTCCTCAACACCCATGAGGTGTTGAACAGCAATATGCATCTCTTCCACCAAATAGCAGAATACCCTGAGGTAGTGGTGCTATAGACTGCACGCACATACACATCAAAGCACCAACCGGTGAGCGGGGTAGGGTCTACATAAACCACAAGGGCTTCCTCTCCATCAACTGCCAGGTTGTGTGCAATGCCCAGGGCATTATCTTGAATGTATGTGCTGGCAGCCCTGGAAGGTATCACGATTCTCACATCTGGCATACGACACAGCTATACCAGTCATTTGCCTGTGGGGACATCCCATACGGCCACCTAGTGGGGAATGCTGGCTATTCACTGGAGCCATGGCTGATGACACCCCTCAGAAATGCACACACACCTGAACAAGAACTCCATAATGAGGCACACGCACAAACCAGAATCATAATAGAGCATGTGTTTGGGATGCTCAAGTCACGGTAAAGCTGCCTGGACATATCTGGTGGAGCCTTGCAGTACTCTCCAGCTACATGTACACAAATGTTCATAGTATGTGTATACCACACAATATGATTCTGCGGGAACAGCTGTAGCAGGAACAGCATGGGGAAAGGCCACACAGCACCCCACTATTGCCAAGGCCATCACAGGCACAGAGGGACCCGGAGAAGGAACTACCTGAGCCTGCCCATGTAGGCAGAAGGAGGCATGCCCAGTATGCCCAAGCCTTGGCAAATAAGCAACACATAGCACATACACTGATACGGTAGGGACCCAGGGAATGGCACCTCTCTAACTCACACATACAGTAAAAGGGATGCCAACCATGACACTACCTGTGCTTTGCCATGGATAGGGAGTGTAATGTGTGCATCTGACATAGTCAGCCCTCCAGCACCATCCTGTATACTGGCACAGCCACAAGGTAATTCACTCTTCCTATCCTAATGACAGCAAGGGCAGAAAAGAGAGAGGAATAATTATGCGACCCAGCAGAGAAGGGGGTTTGGAAACGGACAACACAATGGACATTATGATGGACAATACAACAGTAAGAAGTTTAAAAAATAATGTTGTTAGTGATAGAAAAACTAATAATTCAGTTATTAATTTATCTAAATGTGATTTAAATAACGAACAGTATGAAGTTTTGAATTTGCGTTTTAAATTCATTCCTACGGTCATTCCTAGGGCACATGTAGTTAAGCAGGAAATTTTTAGATTTGTAAGAAAATTACATTTAAGATATTTTTTTCCTGAGGATGTTCATAGGAATGTCAGAGATATAATACATGAAGAGTCAGATGAAAGTTTCCATTCATGTTGTGAAGAAATGTTTGAACATGCAAATGCGAATGTTTATTGTAACATTGATACCTCTGAAGTTTCAGTAAAGAAGAAATTTATTCCACCATTTGAGAATGAACAGATAGCACATTTTAGTTCAATGGTTAATTTTGAAGGGGAAAATATATGTAAGGAAGTCATGAAAAATAAGCCTACTATCAAGTATAATTTAACACATAAAAGAATGGCGTTCTTTAAAGGAATTACAAATGAATGCCAATTTAATAATAAAACCAGAGGACAAGGGCAATAACATTGTTATAATGAATACAGTTCAATATTTAAATATGTGTATGGAACACCTTAACAATAGGGATGTTTATGAAATAAGTGATATAAAAAAAAGTATGAGTCATCGCTAAAAGAATATGATAAATTGATAAACAAGGGCATTAGATTAAGGTATTTTACAGACAATGATTTTAAAGACAAACTTTCTAACAAACAGTGTGAAATGGCTATTTTTTTTGTTTACCAAAATACATAAGGATATTTATAACCCTCCTGGTAGGCCCGTTATTTCGGCATGTAAATATTTTTTACATAATATGGGTTTGATTTTACATAAGTTGTTCTACCTCATGCACAAAAGGCTTTAGCATATATTCAAGATAGTTTTGATTTTTGGGAAAAAAATGTCTACAGTTAAATGGAAAGATAACAACTATTGGCTAATAATTGATGTTAAAAGTTTGTATACGTTAATCAAACATATAGATGGCTTAAAAGCTATCATTCATGTTTTGGGAGATAGTTCTTTGTCTCATTTTGTCACTGAATTAGTAGAATTTTGTTTGAAAAATATTTTTTTTTGTTTTAATAAACAGTTATATAGGCAAAAACAAGGCACGGCCATGGGAGCACCATTTGCTCCCATGTATGCCAATATTTTTATGTCATTTTTTGAAGACACTTTTTGATATCAACAGCAGTTTGTGAAGAGGTATGTAAAATCGTATTATAGGTTATTGACAATTTAATTTTTATTTGTGAAGGTGGTTCCCATGAAATTGAAGATTTTATATCACAGTTGCATAAAAACCCATATGAATTAAGTTTTTATGGATTATAACAAGGTAATAAAGTAGTGTATTTAGATATGATTCTGGAAGGCAAAACAACTGGAGAAGTGGTGAGCAGAATACATAGGAAGTTTACGGATGGTACACAGTATTTGCATGCTTCTAGCTGCTACGCTCCACATGTTATTAAAGCTCTCTCATATGGGGAAAACTTGAGGTTGTCCAAAATTTGCTCAGATAAGGATGATTTGCAACGGGAAATAAAAACAACTACTAACATGCTCATATGAAGGGGATATAATCCAGTAAATATAGGCATGGCAGTTGATAAAGTTTTGGGAGATATAAGTATAAAAAGTGAGAAACGAAGGGGCTATACAGGAGAATGTGTTTATAACATCCAAAAAATAGTAAAATTGATCCGGTGTATTTTGTTTCTACATATAATGTTAGAAGTGATGAATTACTTAAATTAATTAAGCATAGCTGGAATTTTTTAATGCAAGATAAATGTTTATCTATTATTTTACCTAACCATCCTTTCTTCTCATTTACTAAAGGGAAAAGTCTAAGAAATATGTTGGTTCATGGAGATTTTAGTATGCCAAACATTTAATCCCACTAGACCACTGAATAACACTGATACAGTGAAATGCGGAAGATGTAAAATTTGTACTCATATTGTGGAGAAGGTTGAATATATTAATGATTGTAAATTTGATGTTAGAGGTACGTATTCATGTGAAAGTAAAGGTGTTATATATGCTTTGTTTTGCCCTTGTAAGTTATTTTATGTAGGCGAACCGAAACGGATGTTTCACACTAGATTTATGGAACATTTGAGAGATGTTAAACATCAGAGGGAAGACAAAATAATTTCCTTGCATTTTAAACATTGCCATCAAGGCAAAGTTAACCTTTTAAAAGGTACTATTTTAGAACAAATTGATTGTATGTGGAATAATGAAGAAGTGATTAAACAAAAACTATTATATAAAGAATGTATTTATATTTTGAAGTATAATACAATGGTCCCTAAGGGACTAAATAATGAGCTAAACTGGAAATGTTTAAGTATTTGATGTATTTAATTATATAATTAGTTAATTAATTGGTGCTTAAGAAGATGAAGGATATAAAAGTGTGTTTTAGAAATTAACTGATACTCCATGAAGGTGGTGACACCAAAGCGCTAGAATTTATTATGGAATAAATATTTTTATTTTATAACTTGTGCACTTTCTTTTGTGCATTTCCGAAATTGGTTTGGATCTAGTTGTTGCAGTTATTTTCGTACATTGTTGTTGCAGCACTCTTCCTATCAATTGCTGACTGGAGTAGTATGTTCTGATAGTTTTATCTATGGTATGGACGTGAGCATGCAAGGGAATCAGGTGGCTGAATGGGATGGCAGCAGATAGTGGACACCTATATGGGCATAGGTTCATAGGTTCATAGGTAGGTACTAGGCTATTGGCCCTAGGACCTATATAAGCCTAGCCAAAAAATGTACCCTGGCTTTCAGCATGAAATCCATAACAAATACTGGTGTCAACATACTAGGCAGTACAAGACAAGGAGACAAATCCCACTGCAGTACATGTGGTGGCCCGAATGTGTGTCCATAGGACACACACATGCATGTCAGTGAGGCTCACATACCCAACAACAGCCTCAGCCAGCAGGACAGTTGTAGATGACCATAAAGAAAGGCTGAGCTAAGGCCTCCAATTGATGGCAATGGTGAACAGCCCCCCTCCAGACCTACACAGACAGATTACAACAAGTCTGGCAGTTGTATGTTAGTTCTGAAGGGTAAGAAGTCTGAAACTGAAATGTAGGTCAATAAAACCTAAGATATGAACTCCACTGATATGCCTCCAGTCTGCATGATAGGTCAAAATACAAAATGAAATGGAAACCAACAGAGTACCTGAAATACCAGTACAGTCATAGCAAATGTTTAAAGTTGTCCCCCACACACACAATCCTATGTAGAAATGTAGTAACATGTAAGTGTGAGGTGTAATAACAGTGTAGCACAGATTACCTGAGCTGGCCCAATCCACAGGATAGATTGTTGCATGAGTACAATATACAGGGGTCCATGTGTTAGGCTGTTGTGTGTTCAATATTGTGTGGAAGCGGTCAGCACGTAGGCATGGAGGGTTGTGTCTCGGTGGCCTATGGCCAGTACTGTTGATGACAGGGCCATGTTCTGGCAACTGCAGTGCCAACCACAATGCTTCTCAGCAATACTCATGTCAGCAGTCATCCATACTCACTGTCTAGATATCAATATCTGTCACCGTCTGAAAGATGGACATGCCATGAATGTGAGCCCATACATACACACAGTACAGAGGTGGAAGTACACTAGACAGAATACATAAAATGTAGCTGTCAACTGCACACAACTTTGGAATTGTACATACAGGTTTGCAGCACATTAGTTGTCTGTGTAGTACGGAATACTGATGTAGTCTGGCCAATCATTGTCAGACCACAAAAGGCACAGTTATGAAGTAATGAGAGACTGCCTATGTCCCTGCACAAGGCAGCATAAGGGGAATGTCCCATGTATATCTGTGAGTCAACTGCAAGTAGCTTCCATATCACACATGCACTCAGCTCACCCCACCCATCAGCCACAGGTTTATCACAGATCATATCCTTGGTGTTGGGAATGAGTACAGTATGGCCCCACTTCTGTATGGGAATACCCACAGAATGCAGCATGCTGAAGAGATGTCCCATGCAGGTGTGTGCCTAGCTGTAAGCAGCACCCTGCCTGCATCCGGATGAATGGATTAATATGGACAGGAACTATTGCCATTATCACCTCGCACACTTACCCTTTCACCCCAGGGGAATCCACTGGCTCACAGCCTGAGAATGTAGGAGTGACAGAATGCACTGGCCTGCTACAGATGGCCTGCATCACCACCAAATAGTCTACAGTCCTCTGTAGGGGTCCCAACTAACAACTTAACACAGTCAACAGAACACAAATGCAAGGCCATGTTGACAAATCCCAGTAGCATGCCCACCATGTCCTACTGCATGAACTGTAGACCAATCCCTAAATACCACTGGGATGAAGGGCCAACTATAGGGATACTTCTCAGATATTTCTAGCATAATGTTAGGAAGAGGATAGAATAACAGAGTGGGGGTGTAGAAGGATGGACGTCATGGAATTTGTGAAGTCTGAAACTCTGATGTGTGCCCATACTACCCCTGCCTGCAAACCCAGTAATGGGTGGCTACAAACCTGCTCATAAACCACAATGTGAAGGGGAATTGACCAGCTATATGAGCCCTGCCTCTGGGTAACTTGGGTGAATCTGTACAGCTGAGAGGTATGGACACAGCAGGATATGGCCATTCTGTTACGTCAATATATGTACAAGAAGGGGATCCTCAGCCACTATACTACCATGGTGCTGGACCATAGCAAGTGTCTGCAGCTACCCCTCCAGAATGGCAAGAGTCTGCAAGAATATGTAGGCTGCGGATCACAATACTGGACACAGCTTCATTCATCTTGTATTTCCCAGGAAATAACTGTGAACAAATAAGTATATCTGTCAGTAGTTGAATACATAATACATCACAGTATAAAACAGTACAAATGTCTGAATATCTCTGCTAACACCAACCATGTAACACAAGCAACACAGACAGCAATAGTTACAGTATCCCACTATCTGTCGCCCACTGTGACTCAATATTGTGAACCTATCTACAGATATTCTGCAGAAACAGGTTGCTAGCTGTAGGTGTAGAACACCAAACCCTGGACTGGAGAATAACCCTACCTGGAATGGATTCACACACTCAATACAGAAGGTCATAGTGAGCATGCTCCTACACTTAGAGAAATGAAGCCCATGTCTGACAACACAGTGGACTATACATATTTGTCATTCGCAGATGTCTGTGCACACACACCAAATTGTACACCATTCATGCTTTGCACACACATTGGATAGGAATACTCATACATATCCAAGGCCAACACACTATAATAGGTCAAAAATACACACTCAGAGATGTGTGGAAGAGAGAGACAGTGACAGAGAGATTTCCATTATGAGGCTTGTCCCACTCACCACACATCTAATTGGCCAATATCACATGATGTGCTGATGTCAATCACTGTAGACATTTCTTTTGGTAGCCCTCAGCCCAATAGTGTCTGTGGTGCTTGTGATAACTGTGTAATATGATAGTACAAATCAGTATTCATCTAACATTTGCATACCCAGTCCTGTCAAATGTAAAGTTGTGTGTGTGTGCGTGTGTGTGTTTCCAGAGGAATTATTTATGGCCCATTCACACACACTGCACTTCCCATTGCTCATGTTAGCATGCCTGCTGATGTCAGTCACCTTGAAATAACCCTCTGGCCAACTTTCAGCCCTATAAGCTACGTGGCGCTTGTGATATGTGTCTAATACTGCAGTGTAGAAAGCTAGTTAGTTAGGAGTTCTAATCCCAGACATGACAACTGTGAAACTTAGTGTGTGTGTGTGTGTGTGTGTGTGTGTGTGTGGAGGTGAATGATTCTGAGGCCAGTCACACTCACTACACATCCTATTGCCCTACTTTAGCATGGCTGCTGATATCAGTCACCTTGAAATAACCCTTTGGCCAAGTGCCAGCCCTATTGGCTTCGTGGCACTTGTGATAACTGTGTAATACTATAGTGCAGCATACTAGGTAGGTAGGAATTCTAATCTCAGAGATGGTAACTGTGAAACTGTGTGTGTTTGTGTGAGAGAGAGTGTGTGTGTCTTTGATGATACCTGATTTTATGGACATTCACACTTATTACTCTCCCCTTACCCTTCCTTTAGCACTGCTGCTGATGTTACTCACCTTCAAAGATACCTTTTGACAGCTCTCCAACATATAAGCTCCATGGCTCTTGTGATAACTGCTTAATACTATAGTATAGCATACAAATTAGGGAGGACTTCTAATCCCAGACATGGCAACTGTGAAACTGTGTGTGTTTGTGTGAGAGAGTGTGTGTGCCTTTGATGATACCTGATTTTATGGACATTGAAACTTACTACTCTCCCCTTACCCCTCCTTTAGCACTGCAGCTGATGTTACTCACCTTCAAAGATACCTTGGCACAGCTCTCCATCATGTAAGCTCCATGGTGCATGCCATAAATGCAGAACAACGTAGTAGCAATAATTACATAGGTATGAGTTTGAATCTGATCCGTGGCAATTGTTTGTGTGTCTACATATGTATCTCAGTACCTCAAAGATTTTGGCCCCATTTATACAAAGCTCAGTGCCTGACTTTAGCAGTCCTGCAGATATCATCCACCTTAGAAGTACCTATTGCCAACCCTAAACCAGCAAGTTCAGTGGTGCATGTGGTAAATGTGTAACATAATGGTTTGAAAAGATTGTTAGATAGAGGTTTGAACCTCACCCCTGGCAAATGTAAATGTATGCGTAGGGTAAAATTATTTTTGGGATCTCTCACCCAGTACATCACCCAGTGCCAGTATTTATAAGGGCTGATGTTCCTCAACTTAGAAGTACCTTGGGACAGCATCCATCCTATAAGCTCCGTGGCATGTGTGATAAATGTGGTACACTGTAGTAACAATACATAGCTAGGTAGGGGTTTGAATCTCAGTACTGGCAAATGTGTGTGTGTGTCATCAGTACCCTGTGTGGGGGTTGTTATGATTGTGTAATAACAGGATCCATTGCGTGGTGGGTTTTGCTGAATTATTATGTTGAGGACTTTGTATATGTCACAATGTCCACATTACAAGGCCAACATATGTCAAACACCAGAGAGATTGGTGTAGACAATCTACAGACCTACAGTAGTTCCTTGCATATTGCTCCCAGATAGTAACCACGGTGTGATAGCAGTGGACTACATGCCTGTTGACTATAACAGTGCCACTGACATCAGAAAGTACTTTGATGTGTAACATCTCTTGACTGAGTGTGTGTCATCCAGCAAGTAAAAGGACATGGCACCCTGTTCCATCCCCTCAATAGCCAAATAAATGTGTACAGTGGCCCTTTTGCCATGTTCCCCACTGGACACCTGCAACAACTGTAGAGTCTGCAAACGTACCCCACAAAGGGAATACCATGCCTTATACACATGCCCTGTATGGACAGATGCCATTAGCTCCACTGAATACCCACCCGTATCATGCTGTCAATGTAGGTGCAATCACAACCTCATTTACATAGCCAGGTCTCACCAAATTAGGTCAGGAATGCTACATCAGAAGATAACAATCTATCCACACAACATGCCCCAGAGACCTCAAGTACACTTCCACACATCAAAGAACATGCACGTGGTACATGTGCACAACACAGACACTGTCCATGTTATGGAATATAGATCACATACATAGGAAGCAGTGCACATCACTGGCCACCTACAATCGAAACCCAGATGAGTGGATGGTGAATATAATACCCACCCTTGGGAACCACTCCAGGGACTACACCCCTGAGCCACACTGGGGACTATTGTCATGTGGTCTGATGCAAGGTATTCCCTTAGCCTAGCCTTGTAGAGCCTTCAGGCCCATTCATCTACTACACACCTGTGAAGTAATGAACCTATGGATCTTAGTACTGGCAAGTGTGTGTTTGTTTGTGTGTGTGTGTGTGTGTGTGTGTGTGTGTGTGTGTGTGTGTGTGTGTGTAGATGAATGATTTTGAGACCATTCATACTCATTACACCTCCCATTGCCCTACTTTAGCATGTCTGCTGATATCAGTCACCTTGAAATAACCCTTTGGCCATGTTTCAGCCCTATAAGCTCTGTGGCGCTTGCGAAAACTGTGTAATACTGTAGTGTAGCAAACTAGTTAGGTAGGAGTTCTAATCCTGGTCCTGGCAACTGTAATAATGTGTGAGAGTGTGTGTGTGTGTGTGTGTGTGTGTGTGTGTGTGTGTGTGTGTGTGTGTGTGTGTGTGTGTGTGTGTGTGTGTGTGTCTTTGTTGACACCTGTTTTTGTGGACATTCACACTTACTACACTTCCCTTACCCATCCTTTAGCACTCCTGCTGATGTCACTCACCTTCAAAGATACCTTTGGACAGCTCTCCAACACGTAAGCTCTGTGGCACGTGCGATAACTACGTAACAGTGCAGTACCAATACATAACCAGGTAGGGGTTTGAAACTCAGTACTGATAAGTGTGTGTGTGCTTGTGTGTGTGTGTCATCAGTATCTTGTGTGGGTGTTGGGGTGATTGTGTAATGACAGGATCCATTGCAGTCTGGGTTTCGCTACATTATTATACTGAGGACCTATATGTCCTAATGTCCACATTGCAAGGCCAACAGTTGTCAAACACTGTAAAGGGTGTTGTAGACAATCCACAGCCATAAATGTCTACTGCCATGTGCAATTATTATGTGACACTATCGATTAGTAAACAATATAGGCAACCATTATAATATCCAGATATCATTCTCCACCCACGGATCATACACAAACATGCTTGGCTCTTTCTCTCTTCCTTTCTTACTTTCTCTCTGTCTTTCTCTGTCTCTCTCTCTCTCCCTCTCTGGTAGATGTGGAAAATTGCATCTGTTTTTGCATAGGCAGCAGCTTGACTTTTGTAGGTAATGCTCATGATCAGCTGATGACCTGTGCCCAAATTAGAGTCCCCCACTTGCTAATTGCATGTGGAACAGCTGTGGTATCATTCCAATAGCCGATTGCATGGAAACACACTCCTATAACTAAGCACTTCATGTGGATGTTGACCCTTTTCCTTCACTGTGAGCAGGACGTCATGTGGGTGTCTGACAAACAGCACCACAGAGGGTAGTTGGAAATACCTCTTACATCAAACACTGTGGAGACAGGCCAATAAACAGGAGGGGGATGTTCCAGACATGGGGACAGAGTGTAAGTATTGCTGTTCTACATTTGAAGTAATGTTGGTTTAACAGAGTTTATGTGGATATGGCTGCTCTGAATGATTTAAAGTCTGGCATGACAGTGTTATGTGGTTGAGGAAACTCTCACCTGTAGGGCTATCTGCAGACTGGCCGGAGTATTGAGTCTTAGATGTGGTGTGTTACTCACACATTTTCTGTCTTTAGAAATGCAGTAGCATATTCTGATGATTGCAGTCAGTAAATGGTGACATTCATGTGTTACTGATTTCATATCCCTCAGAAGAGATATGTCACAACAAACCCTGTTACACCAGCAATTTTCTCAGTTAATCACAGCAATATGTCAATATTGGCCCTGTCTGTGCATCTGTCTCCCAGGTCTGTCACCCTGTGTCCATATGTCATGCAGTAAGAGGTGCATATGTTCAGTATATCATTATTTACTGACATCATTCCTGATAACAAGCCAGTGATATATCAGACTGCCAGGCATGTTATATATAGGAGGCCTTATATTTGAGGACAAAACCTGAACATTCTGTTGTAGTCTGTACAGTAGTGAGGTCTGTGTACTTATGGTGATTGTTGACAGTGTTAGTATTGTGTAGCAGTGCATTGTGAATATGTTACTTGGCCTGTGTATAGACTGGGGTAGATGTCAGTGTTCTTGGTCCTATTCTATATGACGTTGCATGCTGCTCCAGTTTCTGGTACCCTATCAGCATATGTTTGTAGGGCCAGACTGAGACATGTCCCATACCACAGTCAGGCATCAAACTACACTGTGAATTGGGCCAGTATATGTAGGGTTAGTGTGTGAGTGGCAAATATGAGGATGGTTTTGTTCACTCAGTCCATATACTGTACTATTAATTTGGCTTATCATAATGTGACTGTGTTGAGATTGGTTGTGAGTATGCACTTTCACACTGGTGTCTGTTACTCCTTGCTGTTACATGCCTGTAGTGCCTGCTATATTTGCAATTACATGTGTATTCCCCCATAGGAAACTTGGGCTTGTGTTCTGGCAGTCTGCCTGTAGTTTATACAGTGCTTGGTGACATGCCTAGCAGCTCAGTGTATTTACCTAGTGTGATGTTATGTCCAGATATTTGTCAGATATACTGTTGCCTGGCCACCATGCATGGTGTGTATTTCTGAAAACGCAGTGGGATGCTGTGAAGATGTATGTCACTAACTAGTGGGAGGTATGTGGGCTTGGGACCTCTGCTCCTCCAGTTAATATATGTTATGATGACAGACAAGAGGGTGTGAATGCATCAACTGTGTGAGGTTATTTACTCCAGTATATGTGATATATCTCCATTTTCATGGCTATAAACATTCCCTTTGTCAGGCTTGGTCCACACGTCTTGCACTAAGGAGTTCTGTGTATATCTCTGGACTGACCACATTGTTTCAGACTGTCCAAGTTTATTGGTCATATTTCTGCTGTATTCCACAGGATCATTACTGTGATTTGTGCGGTACTCCACTGTGATGATTTTTTTTTTTTACTCAAATTATTTTTATTTTGATGAAATAACACAATAATTTAATACATTCATAACATTCAATAACTGTTTACAGTATTTACATTCAGCCTGACAAAAAGGATTCAGATAAAAACATTTGTAATTAAATAATAAGTTAATATATAAACTATGATAGTTAGGAAGAGTTTGGTTCCAGCTGTAGGGTATCAATCAAATTCAAAACTTTCCTCCACGGACTATTAACCAATGGCTTAGGAAAAGTTCTTAACTCTTTAGTTCTTTTCTCCACTAGTATGCATTTCTTCAGTGATGATAGGAATTTCTCCATTGTGGGTGCTACATTAGAGTTCCATCTTCTAGTTATTCATTTTCTGGCTATTGCCAACATTGTCCACAACAAGTACAGGTCATCTTTCTTCATATTGTTACTATTAGCAACATTCAATAAAATGAAAGACTTTGACAAAACAAATATATCAGTATAGATAGCTTGAAGCAATTTGTTAATCTTATTCCAATATGGTTTAATATTAGTACAGTCATAAAAAACATGAGACCAATCAGCATTTGTGGACAGAGGACATCTCCAGCATAACTTGCTATTTGAAGGGTTCATTTTTGAGAGTTTCTCAGGTGTCAAAAAGGATCTGTGTAGAAATTTCCAATGAAATATCCTCCAGAATTGTGAGTAAGAAGTTTGTTTAACTGAAAATAAAATGTTTGTTTTATCTTCCATTGATAATGATACTTGAAACCCTTTAGTTAGGTATTGCCAGCAAGAATCTTTAGGAGCTGTCTTATAGACAAAGTGTTATATAAATATGATAATTCATTCTTAACACTGATATTATTATATAGAATTCCAAAAATCTAGTTTATAATTTTTGGTATGGTTTTGAAGGATGAGTTATGTATTATTTTACATAGATCCTTAGTGTATGCTGTGATACTCTGAAGAACCAACCAGTCATTATGGGATAGGCCATAAGTTGACAATATACTTTGTGTGTTCAAAGCGTGTTGGTTTTCAATACATTGCAACCTACAAAATAGGTTATTATTTTCCCATAAACCAAAAATCTGTCTGTGTTTTATCAAGGAAATCCCTTGTAATAGTAAATGGTATTAAAAATCTATGCCACAGTTTTATATCTAAATTTGAGTTAATGAATTTTCTAAAAATGTCAGAAATATTGTTTATTAGTATTAGTTTAGTTAAATTTGTTGTACTATACTGTAAATTTAAACTTAAATAGTGCCATATATTATCTTTGTCAGTTACCAAACCATTCTTTGATAAATAATTTTCATTAATTAGTATAATGGAGTGTAACTGTTTCCTATTGGAAGAGTATCTAGGATTTATCCAATTCATCGCTATTTTAATTATAGATGAATTTATATAAGTTTCAATCTCTGGGAATTGTAACCCCCTTTGCTCCGATTTTCTGATATGATGAGAATATGCCACTCTATTTCTTTTGGGGTACCACAGGAATTTCATCAGAGTTGAAGTGATTTCTTTAAGGATTTTCTTTCCTGGTGGAAGTATAAGGGTTTGTGCTATATATAATATTTTAGGTAACAAGACCATTTTTATCAGTTGTAACCTATCATCAAATGTTATAAACAAATTATTCCAATTAAACCAACCACATGCACGCTGTCCTGCTGGCTATAAAACGCTGGGTAACAAGCTATACAGCGTTAAGTAACGCTAGATGACTTTAAACACAGTTCAAACTCCACAGACAAAGCAACGATCCTTCAGTAAACCAAAGCTGTTTAATGATCAAAAACACAGTGAGCGCTTTCGCCAATAGGCTTCTTCAGACTGACAACAAAACACTTTTGTGCAAGCATTTAAAAACCCTTGCATGAAATTTCATTGGTTATTCATTAAATATTAATGAGCATCATTAAATAAAGTGCACAATACAATAAAACTGTCAGTAAGGCGTTCCTTATATCTGAAACTACAACAAGTAATACATATGAATAAGTGTAAAAGCACCATAAACAAATTAAAGTGCATAGTGCAATAATCATGTCTGTAATGGACAATCCTTATACCTAAGGCAGATACATACAAACGACTATCATCTTAAACTATGAACAGAAATAAATCTAACTGGCAAAAACGCACAATATATTCTAAAATAACAAAAACTGAATATTAAAATTTTTTAAAAGACATATTGAAAATCCTATCATACAGCAGAGAATTTTTTTTTTTTTTTTTTTTTTTTTTTCCCATCCTATTATATACACTTTTATCTTGCGTTTCTACAAATTCTCTGCTGTATGATAGGATTTTCAATATGTCTTTTAAAAAATTTTAATATTCAGTTTTTGTTATTTTAGAATATATTGTGCGTTTTTGCCAGTTAGATTTATTTCTGTTCATAGTTTAAGATGATAGTCGTTTGTATGTATCTGCCTTAGGTATAAGGATTGTCCATTACAGACATGATTATTGCACTATGCACTTTAATTTGTTTATGGTGCTTTTACACTTATTCATATGTATTACTTGTTGTAGTTTCAGATATAAGGAACGCTCCTTACTGACAGTTTTATTGTATTGTGCACTTTATTTAATGATGCTCATTAATATTTAATGAATAACCAATGAAATTTCATGCAAGGGTTTTTAAATGCTTGCACAAAAGTGTTTTGTTGTCAGTCTGAAGAAGCCTATTGGCGAAAGCGCTCACTGTGTTTTTGATCATTAAACAGCTTTGGTTTACTGAAGGATCGTTGCTTTGTCTGTGGAGTTTGAACTGTGTTTAAAGTCATCTAGCGTTACTTAACGCTGTATAGCTAGTTACCCAGCGTTTTATAGCCAGCAGGACAGCGTGCATGTGGTTGGTTTCATTGATTTTTCTTATATTTGCTTACACGTCTGTTCTTGCCTCCGCTAGTCTGCTGCTCCGCATTGGTGCTGTTAAATTATTCCAATTGCTTATTAATGTCTTGATTAAGTCTGTGGCTTTAGCATAGTTAAGCTGTAAGGTTTTCTCTATATTACTGCCTAGGACTATTCCTAAATAGTCTAGAGTTGAAACTTGGTTTCCAATAATATGATTAACTGGAACCTGTATGTTCTTTTTTTTATTTAATAATAACTATTTTGATTTAGATTTGTTGAAGGAGAGTCCTGAGATTTATATCCACTTCACCTAACACTTTCTTAGAGTTGGGTGGGCAAGTTAAGCAAGACATCATCAGCAAATATCATTATTTTTAGAAATATATTGATAATTTATACATCTTATCTTTGGGTTATTACATATTAAAATGGAAAGTATTTCTATGGCCAGAGCAAATTGGATAGGGGACATGGGACAGCCTTGTCTAGTACCTCTAGTGATTTTGATTGCTTTGGAAGTAAAGGGACCTAATTTGACATATGCTAGAATATTTTCGTAGATTTTCTTTATCATTGTTATAAAAAGGGGGAATCAAATAACTGCAAAACATTAAATAAATAACCCCAATTTAAGGAGTCAAAAGCCTTTTGAATATCTAGACCTATTATCAATGCTTATGGTTTCCTCTATTGAGGTAATCTATCACAGTTAATACTTTTTTAATATTATCCTGTGTATGCCTGTTATGTATGAAACCTGTTTGCTCTTCATTAATTATTTTAGATATGGGTATTTTCAATCTATTGACCATAATTGACATAAATAGTTTATAATCATTATTCAACAAATAAATTGGTCTATATGAGTTGCAATGATTAGGGTCCTTATTCTCTTTTAATATAGGGGAAATTAGAAAATATCTCCAAGAAGGAGGAATATTTGCTAATGTTTAAACTTCAAGAAAGGTTTTATGTAGGAGAGAGAGATTATAGAAGAAGGGAACAATTGATAAATTTCAATAATTAAGCCATCTGTTCCAGGTGCTTTATTAGACTTACTTCCTTTAATCCCATATATAATTTCCTTTTGAGAAATAGGTTTTTCTAGATCTAACTTAAGTTCCTCGGGAATTCTTATGCTGGGAACTATGTTCTCTAACTTTTCATATTCATTTATACTTATTTTATCTTTATGATGCACTGCATAATGATAATTAAAAGCCTCCAGAATGTCCCCTATGTCCAAGACTTTTTCCTTTCCCCTTCATTAAAGATACTATCAGTATTATTATTTTTTTTTTTATTTTATCTTAACTTTCATAGATAGGTTATGAAGATGCTTAGGAGAGGTAGCATAAGAAATTAATTTCAGTTTTTCCATAGCTAAATTAGTTTTATGGGATAATATTTCATTGTATTTCTTATTTGCTTCTTCTATTTTCTTCTTATTATCTGTATTAATTAAGTTTTTATTAGATTTAAGAGATAATATTTGATTTTGGAGTTGCTGTAACTCTGAGTCCCATTCTTTGATTTTATTTTTGTACCAGCTAATGGTTTTAGACGCTGTCCGGTTTGATTTTCAGCTAGAGCATCTTCTGCGTGGAGACATGCGTGAATGGGCGTACCTTCGTTGAAGGTTGTGCGTCAGGGCTGGTAACTCGGCACATAACAATCCACTACCAATCATTAGCGGGCCGGAGTTACGCTGTGGTGACCCCTAACCGGAAAAAGCCGAAAGACACAAACAAACAAACCAGCTAATGGTTTTACCATATCGATAGGCCTTAAGAGAATCCCAAACCATAATTGTGTTTGCTTCAGGTTTATAATTAATCTCTAAGAAAAGCTGAAGTTCAGACGTTATCCAAGATTTAAAGTCTTTAATTTTTGTGATATATGAAGGAATCCTTGAAGTAATAACTAATTGATTGAATTCCAAGTGTTCTGTTAACAACAGGGAATTATGATCTGAAAAGGGACAAGGTTGTATTGAAAAATTCAAGATTTTAGAATAAAGATCTTGTGAGATATAAATGCTATCTATTCTAGTTTGGGTACTATGTCTATAGTCCTGGTGTGCAAAATAGTAAAGAATTTGGTCCCAAAGCATTAAAGGTATCTTTTAATTTAAACATTTATGTCCATTTTAACTGTTTAGCTGAGGACAATAGTCCAGGATATTTTCTGTTGGCAGTTTCTGTAATATCTGTGATACAACTGAAATCACCTCCTAGCATAATATTACCTTTAGAAGTAATTGTAATAAAGTCTAAGTGTTTCTTAGCTAGTCCAACCCCCATACCAGGGTCCAAATTCTATTATTAAACTTAAGTATAACTAAGGCCATGAGTCCATCATTATCTACATGTTTTGTAAATTATTTGGGGATTTAAGAAAGTCTTTTTCTATAGAATTGTTACTCCTCTGGTCTTATTTTTATAAGTAGATTGAGCAAGTATTGTGTATTCCTTAGGGTCCCACATACATGTGTCATTTATTTTAAAGTGTGTCTCTTGGAGAAAAACTACTTGAGCCTTGTTTAGTTTAATATACCTTAGTAGGTTGGCTCTCTTATATGGGTTATTTAAGCCATTAGTATTTAAGGATATCAAAGTTAAATCCATATCAGAATTCTTTAAAGATAAATAATAAAGGAACTTGTATTAATAGAATCCTGTATACATAATACTCTTCCTGAATAGACAATAGAATATCAATTGATGTATTTCTGTTTAATTGCTTTTCTAGTTTTGAAATGCCTGATACAATTTTTATTTTTCATGGGGAAGGTTATTTGGATTGACTATGATGATTTTATGATGTCTCTCCGTAACTGATGGCGTACATGTCAGTTTCAGAAGAGCCTTCCTACACAACATATCTGTTGGCACAACCCCTGTTACTGTAGCAACATTCTACATGTATAACTGTAATACTTACATTACATTCCCTTGCTCTAAGAGGTTTGAGTTATAGTGCTGAGGTATGATTCCACTACATGTTATGGGCATATATTATATATACATGTATACATATATATATATATATATATATATATATATATATATATATATATATATATACACACACACACACACATATATATAAATATATGTGTGTATGTACATGTATACACATATATATATATATATATATATATATATATATATATACATATACATATATATAATATATATATATATATATATATATACACACACACACACACACACACACATATATATATATATATATATATATATATATATATATATATATATGTCCATATCCTTGTTATGTGTAAACAAGTGTTGTATATACCTTTTCAGATGTATCCCACCATATTTATCTATGTGTATATTTAGATATAAAAACATGACTGATTCAACACTATTTTCACTAACATGTAGTAAACAATTGTAGTAGTCAAAGCAGTTATTCACTACTATTCAGTATGTGTAATGAATGATATATTTCAAAAAAGCATTAGACATTTTTACAGCTCAGATGGCTTAGTGGTTAAGTGCTGTGAATATAGTCTAGAGGGTCCTGGGTTCAAGACCTGCAAGGGCTGTTTATTTTGTTGCTAGGCAAAACAAGGACTGTTGGATACAGAGTGGTTAAGGCAGTTTTGAGCAGCTTTAAGTGGGTTTGCGTGACAGTAAGTGGTGCAAATGTACAGTTAAACAAAAAGGCACTTACACCAGGTAGGCTTCTCTTACCAGTGCGCAAATCTGCTTAGCATTTACATTTAAGCAATGCTTACACCTGCTAAGCATATCTCAGCCCTCGTAAACAATGATCCCATTCCAGTCTGATAAAATAGCAGGGTAATGACATCTTTAATAAGTATATTTAATTCCATGTACATAACATGTTTCTATGTGCTGTCATTACAGTAGCAAGGAGTGTGAGTATACTGTATGGGACACCTGAGTATACATGAGTAGTACCACAATCTTTTCTCTTTGTATGTGTTTCATACATGGTAGTATCCCAGGTTATATGCACACTTGCATGTATTGTATCATTACATTACTATTTTTAATAGTGCTTTTCCAAGTAAGAGTAGATTGCAGATTGTAGTACTGGAACCATACACCCCTGCATGCAAAGCTGGACTCTGAGTACTGACTATTGTATTCTTGGTGTGTGAGCTGTATGTTTTTAAGTATCTCCTATTGGATATTGCTCTGATATGTTGATATTAACTTTAGACTACTATGCGTTTAGGACATGTCATTGAGGACTGCTGTCATGTAGTAATGTCATAGCTATCAGTGTCAGACATCTATCTGTCAATACATTCATCCTAATGCATAATAGAGATAGGAAATTTACCTCGGGGGTCACGTCAGTCGCCCTGCTAGACAGGGGTCCAGGGAAGTAAATATTGTGGTAAGAAATATCCAGGGAATTGTTATGGCTAGGCTTGTATAGGCCCTAGGGCTGATAGCCTAGTATCAACCTATAAACCTATGAACGTATAACCTGTTGGCTAGCTAATTTCTGTCTGTCCTCTGTACAGATGTGCAGATGTCAGGTATCCATCTTGGCTGCTTACAGACAATCTCTGATCTACTGACACTGATATGTCTGCCTAGCTGTGTTATGAATGCCACAGCTAGAAAACCCCACCCTGTATGCACCACATGTCATGGATACCTCAACCAGGCTACCACAGTCAACAGAACATGCTTGGGTACATGTCTCTAACCCAGACACTGGCCATGTTATGCAATATATGTTGCATACATGTCAATTGGAGCACCTCACTGACCCTCTGCAAGAGAAAACCAGATGATGATGATGTTTAATTTAACTGTCACCCTGGGGATCACTCAAGTGACAATGGTTGATAGATGGCCTGCTGACAAATGTCAGGTGGCATGATACCAGTGTACCCACATGCCCTTCTCTTCTCATCTCTCCATGGACATTAGCCTGGTACACATCTAGGAACACCTGCACCTATGGAACTCAGTACTGGCAAATGTGCCAGTGTGCATTACTGAGAATAACAGTGTCTGTGTGTTTGTAAACTTGTAGTTGAAAATACTCTGAGGGCCTTCTCACCCACTACATCCCTCCATTGCTATATTTAGAAATGGCTGCTGCTGTAATTGGCATTAAATGTACCTTGTTACACTCTTCACCCTATGGGCTACCTGTAGCTTGCAATAACACAGTTCTACAAATGGGTAGATAAGTGTGGGTTACTCTCAGAGTATTGGCAAATGTGAGTATGTGTGTGTATGTGTGTGCAATTGTGTGTGTGTGTGCATATTTGTAGGAGACAGCATTCTGAGGCCACATTCTCCAAATGCAATAAACCTTGCCATACATTAGGGATGGTGATGTTGCTGACATTAAGAGAGCCATGACAAACCCTCACCCTACTATCCCTGTGGCATGTGCAATAAATGCATATCCCTGTAGTAGCTCTGATTAGATAGAGAAGGGTTTGTATTGCAGTCCTGGTCAATGTGTGATTGTGGGTATGTCAGAGCATTATCATGGGTTTCAGTGAGTGCAATATCCAATGTGGGGTGTGGGTGATGGGTATACTGTCTTTACACCATGGTACCCCCAGTACAAGGTCCACTGTATGAGGACCACTGTCACAATAAACCATACAGGTAACTGATTACACTATCTAGCCCAATGATGCATGTGCTGTGTGCAAAAGCTCTGTAACAGTATGGACTCACTGACAAGGTAGTTAGCACTGCTAAACCCAGGTCTGTCAAATGTGTCTATGACTGTATGTGTTTGTCAATATGTATATGACAGTATGTCATACTATGTATTGTTCATTAACACTCAGTACATCCCCCATTATCATACTGTACAAGGCCTGGTGATGTTCTTCACTTAACAGCAAACTCTGGACACACCTCATCCTACAAGCTCTGTGGTGTGTGCAATTAAGGCCAAACACATTAGTAGCAATAAGTCCCTAGGTAGGGGTTCTACTCTCAGTGTTGTCAAGTAAGTGTGTGTGTCTGTGAAGGGATCTACTTCAGTTTGCAGAAAATATATGTCCCAGGAGATCATTTGTCTGAGAACTAACTGGCAAAAGGTAACATTTCAAAGCAACTATCTTGTGGAAATTCATTCCATCAAAACTAGTAGTGGATGTGTAAATGCCCTCTTCTCCACTGTACAGCTGTACAGCGATACTGGAGTCAGTATATATACTTGGGTGTGGTTGTTGTGGGCACAGCCACCCACATTGGGGTTATTGTTGTGCGTATCCCCTCGCTTAGTGTGCTGTTAACTGTTATACTGTACAGTTTATGTTAACAGGTTTAGTAGTGTTGATCACACTATGTGTGGTTCTACGCCACCCCACACCCTCCAAAGTGGGGGGGCTGTACCACCCCCACCAGAACATCTATGTTTACCATCTCCAGGATTGCACTACACTGGGGAAGAGGATATATACTCTGCCAGTACCATTGACAATGACATTAAACTGGCAGACTGATTATTTACTGACATAATGTTTTGGCAATTTGGTCTTGGTGGAATTACAAAGGCCAAAATGAGTTCACTGCAAAATGTACATCCATGTGAACAGTATTCACTGTGTATTGCATCAAACCCAAAGCCTGTGTGTGCGTGTGTGTGTGTGTGTGTGTGTGTGTGTGTGTGTGTGTGTGTGTGTGTGTGTGTGTGTGTGTGTGTGTGTTATTCACAAACATTTGGTGTGTGCCACCCAGTACACTTTTGTCCAGTATAGAAGAGCTGCTTACATCAGCCATCATGCACTCATCTGTATGCACCCCTCAGATATATCAGTTAAGTGGCACATCCAGTAACTGTTATACAGACCTGTTACTTGTGTTCAGCTGTACCCAGGATATGACACAGTCAATGTGTCACCACAGTGTCACACCCTTTGTATGAAAGGACAGCAGACCAACATCCTGCTGACATATAGACACTTAGAACACAAACAGAATACATTATGGAGACCACAATCAGTCAGTGTTCATAACACCTATAATGCATCATGGCTGGACAGCTACACACATTAAACAGCATTACATTGCTAAACCTTAGTACATTCACACTGCGCATCAGAACCATATTAGCATGTCCCTACATTGATGGTATGGATGACAGGGATGTGGAACATGTATCATCATATGCAGAGGTTGTGTTGTGGGTTTACCAGAGGCCTAGGCTGAGCCGTTTGGTTGACATCATGTGTGTGGGTTAGGGGGTTCTTTATTAAATAGGCTGTGCAGATGAGGTGTGTGTAGGTATGGAGGTGCCCTAGCTGTGTTGGTGATGTGTGTGTATATGTATGCACACATTTCTGCCATGTGGCTGCCCTATTCAGGAGATTGTTGGACAGCTGCAGACCATACATGGCAGGGTGTACAGGAAATGGGAACTGTGCCTGCCAGGGGTTCCACAGGCACTACCAGGCAGAAGCCCAGATATGGTACTCTCCCCGATGATAATTGTCTGCTGGATCTGCGTACCTGTTGGGACCAGCCAGGACCACGTGCACGTGGCCTGCTGCATTGTGGTGTGGACAGCACCCCCTCCTGCAGTGCTGGTACTGATACTACCACTATGGGAGTGGCTGTGAGTTGTTGCATATCCACATAGACCTCCACCTGTTGGTGTTGCTGACTTACGTCCACGTGGTTGATGCCCTACTCCCACCACATGCTCTACCACAGACACCACACAGTCGAGGATTCCCACCATCTCACCCAACTGTCTATCCATGACCTCTGCAAAATAAAGGTGGGCACCTGCAAGATCACAGATGTCACATACAACAGGAAGAGTAGCCCTCTGGAGCCTCAGACTATTCTCTGGTGCAACGTTTCATATGTGCCTGTGCCTCCATGATGGCCCAAAACATGCATCTGGTGAAACCTGCTGTGGCCCTTCTGCCAGGGGCATGGTGGTCAGCAGCCCTCCTATGAGCACCCCTGTACATCTTGGTACCTTGCCGGTCATTCAGCTATGGCTGCTGTGTACAGACACACTTGCCATAGTCACCACACTTTTCTGTCCCATGCCACCACCCACCAAGTGTCCCTCATCTATGGCTACTGGTGATATGGTATGTATGGGCATTGTGACTGTGTGTGGGGATGGGGTGGATAAAAGTAGGATGTAAACCAATGGCACAGATTCAGCCCCTGATAACCCTGCCTGTGCCTCACTATGCCTATCATCATTGTCAGAGTCTGTATGGACACTAACATCAGTTTGCCTGCAGGAAGGACCCTGACCCACCTCACCACCTGTGAGGGGCAGACAAAAAATGTAAATTAAGACCTGTACATTATGGTTTACTTCTACACACACACACACACACACACACACACACACACACACACACACACACACACACACACACACACACACACACACTTGCAGGTGAGGTGGCACAAAGATTTTACACAGACCTCTCATTACCCAACAGTCAACATGCATGACATATGGCACTCAACAGCATGCACTGCAGCCATACTCAATCCTTGTTACCAACATTATACATCTCTGTGATGCATGAGTTGTGTTAGTAGGTGATGCCCCTTCCCCTGGAACACACTGCACCCATGTACACAGCATTGCTGTGCATCTGTACAGCACACTGTCATGTACTGTGCATCATACCTCACAAGTGTACACACCATTTCTGAATGTGTATATGTGTGGCAGTTATGTTTGCTCTGTTGCTCACAGCCCCTATGTGTTTGTCTGACACATACCTGGGATGACATGAGGACTGATGTCAGTAATTAATGCCTGTCCTTTGATTTTCAGATCTCATCATCAGCAGTGCATGTATGTGCAATAAAATCCAGTTACACTGGCAACCTTCAGAGCTTAATGTGGATATGAGGAGTGTACACACCCTTGTTGACACACCAGCCTCTTCTATGATAAGCAATGGAGCCACAATACTGCATCTGTTAACATTACACACACCTGATATGTGGCATATGACCTATCAATCCAATGGAGTATCAAACAAATGTGTTAGCCGTGCAGATGCTGAATGAGATGCATACAAAATGTGGTTTGCATAAGTGTGCACACCCTTAACACAGTGGTTCACTGAAGCACCTGTTAAGTGAACTACAGCAGTCACTATTCCAGGAAGGGGCAAACTAGCATGGCCCATCTTCACTTGCCATTATTTGGTCACTCTGCCCTACAAATGTCCCCCAACTCTGCCAGATTGCAAAGTCAGCTCATGTGCACAGCCCTTGGAGGTCACACAGTGGCTTCACTATTGCTGTCAAGTCAGGATTATGTCTGGCACAATTCATAACCATCACTGTGTTCAGATACAGCCATTCTTAGCAAGCTTTGGATGTACACTTCAATTTACTGTTGTGTTTCAAGCTGACACCCTTCCCCATCCTCAGCCTTATTGCAGATGCTTGACAACTATGGGCCACACATGAGTGTTATTTTGCAATGTTCCAAATTCCAAACACCATATCTACTGGCCTAGTTCCAGCTAATGAACAGGGTACACACTGGCACCAGCAACCTAAATATTGGGGATGGTGTCCCTGAGGCGGAGTGAGGTGTTGCTTGTGCACCACATGTATCTTTATGAATACTGTCTGTAGGTTTGAGCCTTGGTCTCATGACACCATTATACATTGCAGCACATGCCTTTGGGAGACTTGATGTTATGCATATGCTACCTGTAGAGAGCCCTGGATGATGTATCATGTGGGACAACTCTTCCGTCTGATTACCCTAACCCATAGGCCACACTTATGCAGAATCCAGACAATTGCCGACACAGGTACTGCACAGGCAGTACTTGCTAGTCATTCCTGCAAGTCCTTCAGTGTTGCTGCATGTTTCTGGGCAGCCACCATGACCAGTTTGCAACATGTTTTGTCATCTGTTTTGGGTGGGTGGGCATCTGTTTATTTTCTACATCAATGTTGTCCCACACTTCATACACACATGCATGACTTTTTCCACTGTTTGCCATGGTATATGCAATGGTGAGATAAGGCTACTTTTCCCATTCCTGAGTGCTACCTTTCGGATATGGGATCCATTTCATGGTTTGTAAGATGTGTGCAAGCCACTGCTGCCTCTGTCATAGGTGAGTGGGCAAATGTCATGGACATACTTCTTGGACAGCAGGCCATTACTTAGTGTGACATTGAGGCCCTGTACTTGATGGAAGGTGTGTACTCAAGAAGAATGAATGCTGTCAGTACATCATAAGCTGCTTCCACAATATATTTGGAGTGCGTGCATACATATGCTTCCAGCGTTTGTTAAGGTATGTATTCCCCTTATTTGTTGTCCTAACATAGGATTCCATATTGCACATTCATTGCTCATGTTAGGATCACATTACAGGTTGTAAAAGATGTGGAATACGGTATTGTGATTTGCCATTGTTTATATCAGGAACAGTTGCCATTGTAATAATTGTGTATACACTGTTGTAGCCACTGTATAAGGGTAATGTTTCAGACATGTCCCTACTGTAGGCCGTTTGTCCCACCATTATATTCATCTCTGTCCACACATCTTGCACTGACAGGTTGTTAGGTATACTGCAGGACTCTTACATACCCTTCAGATATGCCACCATGGTGACCACTGTGATGCAATGCAGTTAACACCAACAATAAGTGAACATGTACAGCATGCATTGTGGGTAGGTGAGTTAAATGTGTGCATGGAAAATAGCATGGCCATAACATGGCCAGTGTATTGGCAAACCTGAACAATACAACTCCATACTCACCAGCTACAGGCTGCTGCCCCAGTTGTATACCAAAGGGACCTAAATAGTTGTGTGAGAGACGTAATGTCAGTAGCCACACATGTGGCATTGGTACAGGGTGGGAGCAGCATTTCAGCACATCAACAGTACAAACCCACAATACTATAGATTATGCACATCTGATCATTACTACACTATAGCAACACACTATCTTATCTGACATATGCATGTAGATACTTTACAGATGAAAATGGATAAGCAACAGTGGTCTAGTAATGTGCCCTGGGGCCTTACCTGCATGCTCCCCGTCCATTGTGTGGGTGGCACCCACCTCCACAATGCTGTCTTTAGCCTGCTGGCTTGGCTGGCAGGTGGGTGCCCCAAGGTTGTCTCCTCAGCATGTGTCAGTGGGAGCTGGATGGCATGACTCCCACCTGTGGCTAGCTAGTCCCTCCTAATTGCAGCAGCATGCTGATGGGCATGGTGAATCAGATCTGTGCAGCGATGCTGCACCTGCTCATAATTTCGGTTGCACAGGCCGACATAATTTACAGTCCTCTCCTGCAGATCCTGGGACTTGTGGCCGAAGAGGATGGCATGATGCATGATGAGGTATTGGATGATTGCATTGTATTCTAGATTTGTGAATGTGGGCAGACATTCCCAGGACATTGTACCTGGAAACAGGAAAAAAAGATCACAGGACCTCATATGGTTGTCCACATGTACATCAACAGTGGATATTACTTGCAAATAATCCAGACTATACCATAACACTGTAACCTATCATGGCTTTGACATCTTGCATTGCACTCCTGGCCCTGACCTATCCAGTTCCCACATTGTTGGACACTTAATCCACTTTTCACCATTCATTTCTGTGTAGAAGGATGAGAGTGGCCATCTTCTATGTGGATGGTGTGTGGATGGTGGCATGTGTGTGTTTGACCGTAGTGTGTGATGGAACTGTGAGCATATGCCTGTGTTCATGTAGGAGGCAAACTGTGATGTTCTCATGCCCCATGGAGACTTGCTGTTGTTGCCATCAGTCGGCATTATGTCCATGCTCACCACTGATGTGGGCAGGAGTGTGGTTGATATGCATATCCCCCTGTACTAATGTTGTGGACAGGGTGCCACTGTTCCCACCTATCCTGTCTGATGCAGGTTGCCTGAATCCATGGCATGTGTGTATGAGGTGTGCTTTACCCCCAGTACAGTCTTGACTTGTGTTACTGGCTATGAGACTGCGTACATATGTGTAGACATGGTTGCAATTGGCCTTGGTGGTTTGGATTTGTCTGATTTCTGGTCATAGTCAGCCTTACAGGAAGTCACCTGTGAACCTACTTGCTTGCTCAGATAGAGGTACACTTGCTTCCAATTTGTGATCTGCACCTATGTGTCCCTATGCGGCCACTATAGCAACCTATTATGTGCTTTGTGTCTTGGTGCTGTCCACCAAGGAGGATTATTCTATCATTGGTGGAGGATGGTTGTACAGGTAAAAGTACTGCTGATTCCATATATCTACAGTAGATATGAAGTGTACATACCCCTGTTACAATGCATGGTACATGTGGAATTGGAACATGACCCCACAAAAGCACATGTCAACACAATCCCCACCTGTGGCATGTCCCATAGCCTGCTCAGTTCAATAGGGAACATAACAATCTGCCCTGTGGAAACATATGGGAATTAATACTCAGTACAGTAAGGCAGGTGAATGTGTGTGCACACCCTTACACTGATATGTTGTGTAAACACCTGCTGAGATGATTACAGCATCCATTTATCTTGGTTTTTAATCTAACATCATATCACATCATCACTTGGCAATGGTTGCTCACTTTCCATGAAACAGCTTTGTTTCTCAATAGAATTGTACAGGTTATAGGTCACATCTGAGGTAAGAAATGTTTTGACATGACTTTCTGTGGTCTCATTGGCATACAGCACACATACCTGGCATTCCAACAGGGGTGTCTACACTTTGATATCCAGTGTATATGGGTGTTGATATAGCTGTTAGTGGTAGGCATGGACAGTGGGTCATAACACAGTTGTACATTTCTCTGATTACTATGTGATAAGCATGCCTACTGTAGTACCTATATCAGTGTCATGGCAATGCAACAATAAGTAGCAGTTCACATTTTATTTTGTTGTGTGCAATGACAGTGATATTACACACATGTGCAACATGCACATGCTATTTTCCGGACTGCTTGTGACCCATGTTATCACTTCTGTGCCTTTCAGCTGAACATACGCATACATGCACATGCTCAGGGGATACCTGGTATACATTTGTGTTCTATGTCATTATGGCACACTGCATTTACAGTCTTGCAACTCAATCATATGTCTCAACCTGTTATACCAAGACTTCTGGTCATTGGTCCACATCACTGGGTGACAAAACAGGGAAGTCAATTTTGATAAAGTATTAATATAGCTGCCATAACACAAATATATGTGCAAGTGACTACAAATATCTGTCACAACTGTGGACATTGTCCAGAAAAACACTGTGCAGTTGAATGTTATTAATTCAATATATCACATGCAGTTTAACACATACACAATAGCAACAGTGCTTTACTGTGCTCATACCCTATATAGGTATTCTAGATTTACAATACAAACATGTATAATACTCATATTCACAGGTAACATGGATATGGGCAACATCCCATTAACTGGCCTAGCAGTCACAGACATGACTATTGAAGACACTCTAGTGGTTGCCATATGGGAGCTGTCTTTTCCCAGGATGTGTCAGGCTTCTCAGCTGTGACCCAACCTATTCACCTCTTAGAGCATCACATGTGGACAAAGCTTAATATTAGGGGGATATATAGGGACTGATAGTAGATATGCCTATTATAAACCTATGAAGTTTGTAGCATGATACATTTTGCATTACCATGACTGTTCTGAAGGTAGTGGGGTCTGAAACTCCTGTGTCTGTCATGACTTCATTACTTCCATCTCCAGCTATTTTCCAGACTAATATAGATGTTTGGAGGAACAGAACAAACATTATGATGGCTAAATCTTGACATTCTGTGAATATCTGCACAGCTGACAGGTATGGCCCACTGCAGACAGAGCCAGATGCTATGTCCATAGCATTTGTTCAGCAGGAAATCATTACAGCAAGTATTGCTGGCATATATACATCTTTCATAATCATCTATCTCATTATTACAGACCAAGTACTACATTCAGTTACATGCTTACATGTTTCTCATACCTGGTTTATCTTCAGGTTCCTTCTGTGTACAGGATGATATCTTGTTTTTTATTTCTTATTTTGAGGTTTTATTTATGTGTTTTTTTTTTTTTGGTGTGTGTGTGTCTGTCTCTCTCTCTCTCTCTCTCTCTCTCTCTCTCTCCATCGCCACTACTGGGATAGAGCTTGTTTGAATAGGTTGAAGCATGGCTTTTGTAGGGGATGCTCATGTTCAAGTGATGGCCTCTGCACCAATTGCTGTTTCCCACTTGCTAATTGCATGCAGGCAGCTGTGTAGTTCTTCCAACAGCCAATGTCATAGCAACCCACTACTATAAATAACTACATCATGTGGACGTTGTCCCTTTACCTTTCCTATATGAAAAACATCCTTCATGTGTGGGGGCAGCAGTGTTACAGACAGCAGGTAGGAATACCTCTTAGAACAGGACTTGTGGACACAAGCCAACTACATGCTTGCATAAGGTTCCAGACCTAGGGACAGTGCATAGGTATTGCTGTTATATGCATTGAATACTGCTAGTTTTACAGGGTTTGTGTGTACATGCTAGTTTTGAATGGAATGCAGTCTGTCTGCATATCTCTCAACTATAGGGCTATCCACATGATGGCCAAAGGATTGGCTGTTATGTTTTGTCTATTCCCCACACAGGTCTTGTCCCTGATCCGACCACAAGCTAATCAGCCTAGACATCCACGTCCCACCCCCACACCCAATTAGGGAAACCATCGTAAAAAACTTCTCCAAAGCCAACTTCACGCTTCTTAAGACAGAAGTGGCAAACTTCAAGACACCCATGCAGATGGACAATAAAGGTATGACTGCTGAATCCTACACAAATGCACTTTATAAGCACTTACATGAGTGCATGGATCGTGCTATTCCTAATAGAACCAAGATGTTATCCTCCAAAAAAAGGAAGCCAATCTGGTGGTCCTCTGCCATAAACAAACTCTACAACAGAAGAAAGAAACTGTTGCAAAAAAAGAGTAAAATCCCATGACTTGAGGAACTCCCTGGTCAACCTCAGTAAGAAGCTGAGATCCCTCATAAAATCCTCCAAAGCTAGTTACGAAAACAAAATTGCCACTGACTCTAAAGACAACCACAAAGCATTCTATAGCTATGTCAAGAATCTCAATGGCAACACTCAGATCTGCTCTGAGTTACAGCACAATGGCGCTAAACTTGCAGAACCAACTGATATTTACAACATCCTAGCAGATAGGTTCAGTGCTAACTTTACCCCCCTCTCACCCCCTAGAGGGCCCAACTCTATACCGGAAGAATGCAAAGTTCCTATAATCACAGCTGCACAGGTAAAAAACACACTATCCAAAGCCAAGAACACAGCATCCATGGGACCTGACAATATCCCAGGCTGCGTTCTACATGAACTACAGAATTAACTGGCACCCTACCTAAGTACCATGTTCAATCATAGCCTCACCTCAGGCTTTGTACCCACTGAATGGTGCGCCAAGATGGTTATCCCACTCCACAAAGGTGGAGCCACGACGGACCCCAGGAACTATCGCCCCATTAGCCTGACGAGCCTGGTCTGCAAGGCCATGGAACATATCATCATGGAACTCATAAACAAAGACATTGGTAATCTCCAAACTCTGGACCCTACCCAGTTTGGATTTGTAAAAGGCAGATCATGTCTCCTAAACCTGATTGACTTCTTTAAAGCAGTCACCAAAGCCATAGATGAGGGTAAAATGGTTCACACAGCTTATCTAGATCTCGTCAAGGCTTTCAACACCATCCCCCACTCTGGAATTATAGATAAGCTCACTAAACTAGGTATAAATCCTTATGTCACAAGATGGGCTGCCAACTGGCTCATGGACAGAACCCACACTGTGAAAGTAGCGGATTCCAAATCCGACTTCAGACCAGTGACAAGTGGAATACCACAGGGTTCAGTCCTGGGTCCTCTCCTGTTTGGTATCTACTTCTCTGAAGTGCAGGCTAACACAGAAGGTCTTTGACTAACAAAGTTTGCAGATGACTGCAAACTAGGAGCCATAATCAAAACTCCTAATGATGTGGACAAACTACAAAAGGGCCTCACGGAGACAGATACCTGGTGTCAAAGCCATGGCCTGAAGCTCAATGCTAAAAAGTGTATTGTCATCACCTTTGGTAAAAACTCTGTACCCATGAACTACCACATAGCTGGTAGTCTACTTAATGCCAAAATGTGATAAGAGACCTTGGGACATAGGTGGACAGTAGTCTCTCCTTTGATAATCACATTGCCACAGTGGTCAGGAAATCCTTCTATGTGGCTCATCTCATCACAAAAGGATTCTCATCCAGAAAAAAGAGGTAATTGTTCCCCTCTACTCATCACTCATTAGACCCATTATAGAGTACAATGCCCCTTTTGGTATGTACCTCACAAGACATCTACAATAACTGGAAAGACCACAGATATACCTCACAAAGAGGATTACTGGCCTCAAACAGATGCCCTACGCAGACCGTCTCAAAAAACTACAGCTTTATTCCATTGCATATCGCCTACCCAGGGTCGATCTCTGCCTAACATACAAAGCTATGTCAAACCCTGAGCTGTTGGACATGCTTCACTTAAAGAAATCCCAATCCATCTGAACTACACGCTCTAGGGACCTAAACCTTGTCACCACAATAAACAGAATATGATGGAGGGATAGATTCCTGTCCCAGAGACTTCTCATACTCTGGAACAGACTACCTATCTATGTCAAACAGAGCTCCTCATTAGCACTCTTCAAGAAAAATGTTGATGATTGGATGGGAAATGGGAAATTCACCCCAGGGATCACTTCTGTGGCTCTGCTTGACAGGGGCACAGGAAAATAATTTTCTTGGGTGGTGAAAGCCAAGGTACATTTTTTGGCTAGGCTTATATAGGCCCTAGGGACAATAGCCTATTACCTACCTATGAACCTATGAACATATTAGTGGCATTTTCTCTGTTGATTGCTATCAGTACATGACAACATTCATTTGTGTTTCTGACTTCATATTCCTGAGTAAGGGTGTGTTGCAACCAATCCTGTAACACCAGCAACTTTCACAGTGTAAAACAGCAATATTTCAAATATGGCCCTGTGTTTCAACCTCTGTACTCCACTTATATATCAGGCTTTGTCCAGATGTCATGCAATGAGGTTGATAGGTATGGTCTATCATTATTTAGTGCTGACATTCCTGCTATTCTTCCAATGATGTTGTGGACTCCCACACAAGTTGTGGAGTAGGGTCCATATATATGAGGGCTACAGCTGGACAAAACATGTGTGATCCTGTTCAATCTGGAGATCGGTGTATAGAAAACACTGATATATGCCCTTGTAAGACATTTTATGGGTGAGGGGTATTAAATGTTTTTAACCTAGGCTGTGACAATATGTAAGGAATATTAGTAATAAGAAACATAAAGGTATATGGCTGTACATTTTCATATGTTTCATCAAGAGAACAGTGGTGGGCTAGAGATTACTGTCTTGCACAC
>NC_056732.1:1073962239-1073974739 GCF_019279795.1 Protopterus annectens | reverse complement strand
CTTCATGGCCCCGAAGGTGGCTGTGCTGGGAGCTGAGCAGGAGGGGCAGGTTGACCCTCTAATTGTGGCACACAGCCCTCAAGCTGGCATAGAAGATCTCCAAACTCCTTTTGGAGCTCATTACTCACCAAACCCTGGTCCTGGCTTTGGGTGACAGGATCCTGTCTGTGCCCACTACTGGGGGGGGGCAAGCCTCATTCCCTAAGACAGTTTCACCCAAAGGTGGTGCAGGACCAGCAGATGCGGAACAGTTGCATAGCAAACAGAACACATGCATATATGGAACCACAGTGGCCATTACAACGGCATGCAGGTTACATTGATAGCAACAGGCCACCAATTATAGTATTTTAACATGGAACATTAATAGAAACACATTTCAGTATTTGGTGAACAATAGGACATATGTCCCAACAGTAGGTTTGGTGTAAAACATACCCACTGATTTGTGTGTTTAGATTATTGTTGCAGATATGGTGGAGGGGATGTCAATTAACAACTTGTATATCCTTGCAGTACTCACAACTTTAATGATCATTGCTCTAATCATTACTCTGCAGGTATTAGTACCATACCCCATGGCCTTGTTTTGGGCAGTGGTATGTTTGTACACAGTTTATACTTCAACTGTCTTATAGCTAAACTCTACTTCTCTTACCTGACAAACCTGTGGAGGAAATGTTTAACACTACCTGACTGGTTCTACACATATTCACAGATTCTTAATTATAATTCTGCACATACCTCTCAACCTCGTAATGCAAAAAAAAATCTGTGCAAGGCTTGACAAACTGGGGGTACAAATAGGGACATATTTTAAATATTGCACTTATAAACTTTTAGAAAGTTGCTAGAGTAACATTGTTTGTTTTAATATACATTTTCTGAAAGATCTGAAGTCTGAAACTCAAATGTATGTCATTATTTAGTGACTACAATCCTGAGATCATCCCAGTGATTTGCCAGGAAAATAGAGGAACAGGCCAAAAATATGAGGCAAATATCTGGACATTCTGCACAAATCTGTGCAGTTGAGAGGTATGATTATGCATACAGTTTACTACCACTCCCAGGATTCGAACCATGGCTGTGTGTGCTAAAAATACAACAATTTGTGTTTCATCAGAGTGAGCTATTTAGAAAGTGATGTCTCTTCCTTCAGTGTTTTCTGTCTAAATCTCTCTTGGTTATATAATCTGACCTTGTAATTAAAACATTCTTATACAGACATTCCTAGGCATATGTTTTATGTAGCACAGTGTGAGAAACAGTTGACACAACAGTACTATTCACATACCAGATCTTGGTGAATGCAACATGCATAGTAAATACAACCAGTCCAGGATTTAGAACTTTATTGCCAGGCAGTTACACTTTTATTTAAATATGACCTATATGGGACTATTACTGTCATATTGTCTGGTTTATACAGTGGAAACCATACACATTTTTGTATAGTGCCAGGAGACATTTCACTCATTTATATTTATTTGGTATGACTACTACAAGCAGGATTTTTACGCACCAGTCTCGCAAACCAGGCTTTGCAACCTGCTGGCATGGGCTTCCTGGTTCACAGCCAGCTCAGCTGCAGCTGTAATGAAAATAGAGAAACATTTATGCATACCTAGCCATCACATACACAGGCTGGACTGTGGTAAACAATTATAGCTATGAATACTTACACACTGCTGGGACATCTCCCCTGTCTATTGCTTCTTGGACCCACTGTTCCAAAAGCTCCCTCTTCCTCCGTTTCAAGTTGGCATAGTGGTGCTGGACCTGCTCACCAGACTGTGGGATACCAATGGCACTGGTGAGATTATGGGAAAGACTTTCCCAGGCTTCCGCTTTATATTGGGAACCCTGGTACTGCTCCTGCAGCAGTCTCATGTCATGTTTTTTTACCAGGAGTCCTACCATGACCTTGGACTCCTGTATGTCCCAGCGCTGCAACTAGAAGCGCATGACCTCTCCAACACCTGCCATACTGCCTATAGTAGAGAGCTACAACCAGTTATGAGCTGTATTCCCACCTGCGGGGTTTTAATATGGCCGATTTCCCACCCTTTGCCATGATTGGACAGTTTTGAAAATGCTGAGCTAAGCTAAGCTATGGGCAGACCTGTTTAGCTAAAGTTGGCAGTGCTTAAAGCGGCAGGTTCAGCATTGTTTACTAATGGGCAAATACACTTAGCTGGGCTATCCATTACTTAGTATTCATATGTACACAGTGCTTACACCCAGTCAACATAGCTGTGCAATGCTTAGCATTGCTTATGTTTTATTATATTGGTCTACCACTTGTATGGGATTGATTCATCATTCATTACATAATATAGATTTATTTACCTTCCCTGACATCCCCCCAATGTGTGATTAATTTATTTTTGTGTGACTATACTGTACGGGGCACTTGTGTTTATATGGGGGTTTCACTACTTTATTACACTGACACCTCACATCTGGGCCTAATACACTACTCTGGTTGAGAAAAATCAGTTACTTCTTATATAAATATTCCAAAAATTTAAATTTTAATGTTTACACACACAAAATGGAAATGGCTTTGGTGTGGCTCGAACTGTGAATGACTACATGCAAGGTATATGCTCTAACCACTATACTATTGCACTTATGCTTATGCAGGATGTCTATTGCTTTTTAATGTATAGTGCCTTTTCAGCTGGGCTAAGCATAGGTAAGCAATGGGCACACCCACGCAGCTACGCTTAAACTTTATTGCATGTATAAAAAAATGTATTTGTTGTGTTTTTTTATTTGTACCCTTCATCATATGCATGCTGATGCCAAACCTGTTATTCCATCAACTTTCTGCTTTGTGGGACGATTGTTCCTTATGGCTTTGTTCACATTCCTTACTCTGATGGGTTGGGAGGTGTGTGCTATGTGCTTATGCAAAATCTGTTATTCTATCAACTTTTGGCTTGGTAGGGATGATTTTCCCTTTTGGCTTTGTCCAGATTTCTTACCCTGATGGGTTGAGGGTGTTACGAGCTTTATCGCTCAATTTAAATTGACGAATGGCAATTCTGGAGTGCAGGGGGCATGTGTATTGTGAGAGCTCTGCTCTCAGACACCCCCCTGCACTTGTACACGGAACCATGTCCATTTTACAGTACGGCAGCGTGCCTTCATACATGTGCATGACGCGCTGCCATGCTGAACAAGAACGGTCCCTACCATGCAGGAATAACTTATTCCTGCACGGCTGCTTGCTGAATCTGGGGGTATGTGTATAATACAATATAAACATTACTAAGGCACAATTTGATTTACTGGTTTGGAATATTAATGGACTGGTAGATAAGGCAAAAAAAATAAATAAATAAACAGAAGAAGGTTCTCACTTGCATTCATAACAGTGATGCACAGAAAATGATGCTACAGGAAGCACACAAATCAGATAGAACATGAATATGTCATAAAGAAAAGTGGGAAGGAGGGTTTATTTGCTGGGGTAGAAAGACATTGAAAGAAAGGGGTCTTAATATTAAATAATAAGGTGTATTGGAATAAAGATTAAGGAATAAATAAAGGACAGGCAGGGGAGGATTAATAGTTGTGAAAAATTGTTGGCTGGTTGTAAGAATTACAATGGCGGTATTATATTTTCCACCAAAAGTAGTTAAGACAAGATATAAAGAATATTATGGGAGAAGGTATAGCCTTTCATCAAATATATATGTTGGTAATATATGTTCGCCTATGTCTTAAGTGATAATGAAATAACAGTATTTAAAAAGGTTTACTATTAAATTCACAAAAGCCCAACCACAAATAGCTGAATCCCCAAACCAGAACAATGGAAGCCGTCCAGTCGACTGCTCAGGATTTCAATTCATTTGGAAAGCCAGAATCAACATTCAACAGTCACTGGACCGCTCACCATCTGAAAAAAAAAACACCATTGTCCTGGCATACACATTTATACACCCCTTGCTAATTATATATTCCAACTCCGAGATCACACTACAGTGAGGAAAAGGTTAATTTTCCCTATCACCACTGTAGTGCAATCCCATTCACAACAGTGACTCTTATAACTGCAAACGTAAACTATGTGTCAACGTATCAGAATTGGCAGGAATTTCATTCACAATGTTGCCAATTTGGACCTTTACCCTTGACCATATAACATCGGAAAGGAAATTTTATAATTTTGATAGTAAACTATTTAAAAATATATATGTTGGAGGCAAGAGCCTGGAACACTATAGGAAATAATAAGGATGTCTCGGAGGGCAAAGGTACAATAGAATACTGGCTGATGGCAGATACATAAGGAAATATATGCATGTATTTGGGCTTATTGATGTAATGAAAATAAAATAGAATGAAGTGGAATATATACATTTTTAGTGAAACATAGTTCCTGGACAATGTTGGATAGATGCTACATATCAAGAAAATACTTATGGTCTGAACCATGAAAACACATCAAGTGATTGCTTTAGTCCATCTATAGAAATTATGTTTTGTAAGCTAGTAAAATATTTTATGATAAACATGGACACTTTCCAATATTTCTTCTGAAAAAGAAGTTGTTTAATAATGATGGCATAGATCTAACTTTGACTAAAATGTTATTAGATTTTAACTTAAACCATAAACAGCTTGCAAAGTATTATGATAATTCTAAAGATAAGAAATGTGATCAGAATAAAAGAAAATGAGATTTGGATTAACAGTCAAAGTAGGTAAGGGATTTGCAAAAGCAACAAAATAAATAAATTGCATGAAGTTAGAATGTCTGTGCAGAAGTATTTAGAACATTAATCTAGAGCAATGGTTTTAAAACTGTTTTTGACAATAACCTCATGGAAATTAAATCATTTGCTAAATGTCTGAGGCAGCAAAAAGACTGAGAAGATGATAAACTAAAATCAGGAATTATGAGAATTGTATGGTATGGTAGAAGTGGTCCCAGGAAAAATTATTTAAGAATATAAATGGTAAATTATTAAAATATACTATATGTGGAAGATGTAGAAGCTGAGAGTAAAACACATAAAATAACATACTTGGAACAATTGCAACTTCCTCAGTTATGGTACCGAGATCAAAAATTTAGGAAATTGAAATCAAAGATGCAATGAGAATCCATAATACAGGAAAAAAAAAACCCTGGTAGTGATGGAGATCAACCGAAATGAAGAAAAAGAAGAAGAAACATGAGATAATAAAAGTATGTCTAGCACGTTTTAGCAATATTTTTTGGGTGAAGATGAGCCATTGACTTAAAAAAAGGTTGTAGTGGTAGTTATACCACAGGAAGGGAAAATCTCCTTGATCCAGGATAATATGGACCTATTTTGTTTCTAAATCATTATTATAAAGTGTTATGATGATTTTAGACAAAAAAAATGACAAATATGTTGCCAGAAATAATAGACCTAGATCACCATGAGTTTATAGAAGGTAGGCAAACATTTGACAATGATGTCTTATGATTCAACCCTTAAGACAACCCTTGTGATTCAAAAAGTATTATTGAACAATAATATATTAATGTTGATAGGTTTGGATGCTGAAAAAACATTTGATAGACCGAGCTGGAAATTTATGAGGAGACCCCTTGATGCATTCGGTTTCCACAGGTATATTAAACAACTACAGAAGTGTTAATGGAACAGAGAAGTGTGGTTCACGCTCCCTATTATTCTTGGCTTTATATTTAGAACTATTATCCAGGGATATAAGGCAATCAAATAAAACTGGATATAAATGGAGAAATACTAATAATAATGATAAAATAGCCCTTCCTGCAGATGACTTAGTAAGTATATGTTGCCAGTGCAGAACATGATATAATAATTATATTTGATAAACTTAAGCATTTTAATAATATAGCAGGATATAAAATAAATGAAGAAAAACAAAGGCTATAACAATGTACTAGCCCCACTATGTCTTGTTACAAGCTTTCCCCTTTTTGTGAAAGGAATCCTCACACTTTAATTTTTACCTCTCATTCCTCATATATCCTCCTATAGACACAAACAAATTCCTCATATATCCTCCTAATTAACCCTGTTATTGTATCAGGGAATGCGAATGCTTCCATTGTCCTACTCATGAAATCACAGCTAACTCTGTTGCATGCTTTCTCTGCATCAAGAGTCACCAAACAACAGCAGTATTTTCTTACACTCTGCATCCCTTTGGAAGAGCATTTTTATATTACTGTTGTCAAATGTTTGCAACCCCCAAAAAACAATGATCTATATCTATCAATTTTGGCAACATGTTTGCCCTTCTTTTAGCTATTATAGACATCAACACTTTATAGTCATGGTTTAAAATTGAATTGGGCCTATATGAAGCTGACCCTGATGGGTCTTTACAGTCTTTAGATATCAATGCTACTACAACTTTCTTCCAAGATGTTGGTGCATCCCTCCTTTTAAAATACTGTTAAATAAAAACTTCCAGATCTTTATGACTTTCTTCACTCCTAGCTTCCAAACCTCAACAGGAATACTATATATTCCTAGAGACTTTCCTACAGGTTGATTGTACATCACCATTTGTTTTATCTCATCTCCTATCTTAACTGTTAATTGTTGAGCCTCATCTACTTCTAACCTTGACATACTTAAGTTTTCTATAAATATTTCCATTTGAACTATTTCTTGATTTCCACATTTCTCTGTTTTATGCAAATTTTTATAAAATTTCCTAAGTATCTCCAATACCTTTACAGGGTCCCTGGTTATTTTTCTTGTTATAAGCTCCCTAAGTTTGGCAGCAACCCTTTCTGTATTCTGTTGACTAAGCATTGTGCTAAAAGTCTTTCTGCTCTGGAGTTACTATCAAAACAGTTCTTTAACAGCAGTCTTTCTAAACTCATGCATAATATCCATGTACTCCCTTATTTTATCTTTAGCACTCTGTCGTGCCTCTTCTTGTCCTGTGAGATTTCCCTTCTCCAGGAGTAATTTACCCTCTGTCAGCCCCTCTAAATAATTCCTTTTACTTCTTAACCATATGTTTTTTTTCTTTTATTTCTACTATATTTTTAAACACATTTTCATTTTATTCCACTCACTAGCTACAACTTCTGAAGAAATTTCTATCTTCCCTAATAACTCTTGAATTATTTCCACTACCCATTCCTTAAGTTACTCTCTGTTTAACAGGTTGGTAGGGAAGCTTCAGTGTCTCATTTTTACTTCATAGGTTCCTAGGTTCATATTAGGCTATCTGCCCTAGGGCATTTATAAGCCTAGCCAGAGTGTGTTTGGCTTTCGCCACCCATTTTAAATTAATTTTGCTATGCCTTTTTTTGAGGTTAGTATACTGTGCCTCTGTCTAACAGTGACACAGAAGTGATAGCCGGGGTAAACCTACGATCTCCCATCCACTCATCAAGATTCCTCTTGAAGAGAGTCAATGTGGGACTCTGCCTAACCTGGACTGGGATTTTATTCCAGAGTGAAGGGAGCCTCTGGGATATGAATCTGTCCCTCCAGCATGTCCTATTTATTTCAGTGCTGAGGTTTAAGTCTCGAGCCAGGTAGCTCGATGGGATTTGGATTTTCTGAGGTGCAGCATGTCCATTAATTCCGGGTTGGACATGGCTTTATACGTCAGGCACAGATCGCCTCTGAGCAGGCAGTATGCCACTGAGTAGAGCTGGAGTTTCTTTAACCGGGCAGCATATGGCATCTGTTTGAGCCCTTTGATCCTCTTGGTGAGGTACTTTTGGGGTCTTTCCAGTTGTTGCAGGTGTCTGGTAAGGTACATCCCAAAAGGGGCATTGTACTCAATCATGGGCCTGATGAGGGATGAGTAAAAAGGTACGATGACCTCCCCTGATCTAGATGTGAATCCCTTCATGATTAGGTGGGCTATATAAAATGTTTTTCTAACCACTTTGGCCACGTGGTTGTCAAATGAGAGATTGCTATCAACTTGGGTCCCCAGGTCCCCAATGACTTCTTCTGTACTTAATGGATTACCACCTATGTGGTAATTTGTGGGCACTTTGTTTTTGCCAAAGGGGATGACTATACACTTTTTGGCGTTTAGCTTGAGGCCATGGCTTTGGCACCAGTTGTCTGTTTCTATGAGGCCCTTTTGGAGGATGCTTGTGTCGGCTGGAGAGTTGATTATGGCGCCCAGTTTGCAGTCATCTGCGAACTTGGTCAGCCACAGTCCTTCTGTGTTGGCCTGTACCGCCAAGAAATATATACCGAACAAGAGAGGTCCCAGGACTGAGCCTTGTGGGACGCCACTTGTAACTGGTTTGGAGTCTGACATGGCTCCAGCAATTCTAACCATGTGGGTTCTGTCCTTGAGCCAGTTTGCAACCCATCTAGTGACATAGGGGTTTATATTTAAGCTGGTGAGCTTATCTATAATGCCCGAGTGGGGTATTGTATTGAAAGCTTTTGCGAGGTCCAGGTAGGCTGTGTGGACCACCTTCCCTCACAATGGCCTTGGTGACTGTTTCAAAGAAATCAACCAGGTTTAAGAGGCAGGATCTGCCCTTAACAAAGCCAAACTGGGTAGGATCCAGTGTCTGTAGGTCCCCAATATCTTTATTTATGAAGTCCATGATGATCCTATCCATAGCTTTGCAGAGCAAGCTAGGCAGGCTTATGGGGCGATAGTTTCCAGGATCCGTTGAGGCACCACCTTTGTGGAGAGGGACCACTGTTGCTGTACGCCACTCTTTGGGTACATATCCTGTAGTAAGGCTAAGATTGAACAGTAGTTTTATGTTTGGGTTTAGCTCTTCTTGGAGTTCATGTAGGATGCAGCCTGGGACACCATCTGGTCCCGTTGATGCTGTGTTTTTTGCTTTGGAGAGGGCGGCTCTTACCTGAGCATCTGAGATGTCAGGGGGGCAGCAATCTGTTGGGATAGATATTTGCCCTTTTGGTGGGGAGAGGGGGAGAAGTTTGCACTGAACCTGTCAGCTAGGATGTTGGCAATGTCTGTGGGCTCGGTGTATTTTTTGTCATTTTGGACTAATTCTGAGCATATCTGGGAATGACCACCTAGGTTCCTAACATAACTAAAGAAAGCCTTGTGATTAATCCTTAGTGTCCTGTGCAATTTTTCTATCGAAGCTGGCCTTAGACGATTTTATGAGTGCCCGTAGTTTTTTGCTAATACTGATCAGAGATGCCTTCCCTTTTTGGGATTTTGCTCTATCATGTAGTAGCTTCCTCCTTCTATTGTATAGTTTGTTTATGGCTGGGGTCCACCAGACAGGACGTCTGCCTTTGGAGGATTGGGTCTTGGTTTTATTTGGGATTGCATGATCCATGCATTCCTGAAGGTGTTCATAGAATGCATTTATAAAGGATTCTGTGGTCTGGGCCGTATTTTCCACAGGCCCGGGGGCTTTGAAGGATTTCGCCTCAGTTTTGAGGCATGTGAAATTTGCTTTAGAGAAGTTTTTCACTGTGGTTTTCTGGGCAGGGGGTGGTGTCGGGATGTGAATATCCAGTGAGATTAGTTTATGGTCTGATCTTACCAGTGAGGGATACACTTCTGGTCTGGAGCATAGTGTCCCCATGTTGGTGATGATCAGGTCCAGTATGTTTTCCCCTCTTGTGGGAGTGGTAACAAGTTGTTCCATAGCATTTGAGTTTATAAATTCTAGGAACCTTTGGGCTAGGGTGTTGGAGCTAGAGTAATTCTCCCAGTCTATGTTTGGGTAGTTGAAGTCGCCCAATATAATGGTGTTTGGAGAGACCTTCATATTTTCCAGTATTCTCAGGAAGGCCAAGTGGGGTTCCTGTGTTTGGGAGGGTGGTCTGTAGCAGGCTATAAACTGGAAGGCAGTTTGTTAGTTGCACATGGATAGTCTCTGATGCTTTGTGCTGTGCCACCAACCTGGAGGTGTGGGTATCTTTGACGAATATTGATACTCCCCCTCCTTTTGTGGTTCGGTCCAAGTTTTGGGGCCAAAAAGCATGGTATGAGGTATAACCTGGTAGTGCTAGGGTGCTCTCGGGAGCCTTGAACCAGGTTTCTGTTACTGCACAGATATCGATGTTCTCCATGCTAAGGAGAGTTTCGAGTGCGTGCATCTTGAGGTTTAGACTTCTGGCGTTGAGTAGCATTACTCTTAGTTTCTTATCCCTTGTGATACCTATGGAGGTGGGTTTGTCTTTTGAGCCTTGCCTAAAAAAGGCACTATGGGGGTAGCAAGAGCCTTTGCCAATATCCGAAAGCCCAAGGGTGACAGGTGCAAGCCGCCCCTAGCGAAGCATCGTGGCTTGTCGAGCATGTCATCCCAGGCTGACAGGCATTGGATCCCCTTTGAATGACACCAACACTTAAGCCAGTTGTTGAAATTGATCATCTTGTCTTCATATTGTGGCATCATTCTTGGTGAGGGTAAGATGCTACTCAAGGTCAGGGTCATACCGGCCTGGGCTACATGCTCAGAGAGCTCCTCTATGTCTCTTTTCATGTAGTCCAGGGAGGTACGTCTCAGGTCATTCACACCAGCATGGACAATGACTGAGTCATATTTGTACTTTCCTTGGAGTGACCTGAGTGCTTGTGTTATGTGGCGGATCCTAGCGCCCGACAGGCAGCTCACCGTGATTTTCTCCTTGTTCAGGCTGGTGAGCGGGACGTCAGTGTGCCTGATGATAGAGTCACCTATTACAAGTGTATCAGGTGTGTTGTTTAGCCTTAAGGGCTGTGACTGTTCTGCACACTGGCTTTGTGAGCTATATGTTGCACGTGTTTTGTTTTGGGGTAGCGGTTGCTTGGGTGTCTGCTTTGGAGGTCTCTGCTGCTTAGGCAGATTTTTATTTAGAGCCTCCGAGTATGTTTTTGTGTGTTTATGTGTTTGGTTTGTTGTCGTGGTAGGTCTATGTGAGACTGGAATTGTAGTGAGTGTGGTTTCCTTCTCCTCCTGACTGGTTACGCCAGTACTGAGTTGAGAGAGCTTAGCCTCCAGTTTGGCTATATGGTTGCATCTCTCACATGTGTTGGAATTTGTTGGGAGGAGGAGAGGGTTGTCTGTGTACATGAGGCAGTTGTAACATTGCCTCAAGATTCCCAGATTCACTAGCTGGACCGGAGAGGAGATTGACAACTGACCTTTGGACATGCTAGAATAGTATTGGGAATTCCTTTATAATTGAACAAAAGGGCCAATGGGGAACAAGGTACTCAAGGGGAGTTTGTGAGGGTGTAGTGCTTTAATTTTTTAGAGCTGACTTATATAATTGCTTTAGTGAGCAAGTGCCAGGTAACTTAAATGCAATGTGTTACAGGTAACTTAAATGCAAAAATGACAAACAGTAACTTTCTTTCAAGTGAAACAAGGAAATAAGTACAGTAAGCAATGCAGATATCACTAGGGATCCACAGAAGTGCTAAAAGGCTGCTTTTAGGTGGAATTAGCATTTCAGGGAAATAAACAAACAACAAGCATACAAATAAAGCTAGATTCAGCAGGCCTGGATCTAGTCTATGCTACAGCAAACAAGGTGTACCAATTTCAGTAAGAAACAGTTAGAATATGCAGGCACTATAAGCCTTTAACCAGAAATTCCCTGCTCAGAAGGGCAGAGTCCAGCCTCTCCTCCCACAAGAGTGCAGACCGCAATCCTTCTTAACGTAAAATAACTGGCCTGAAGCCCAAGTGCTTAAACTAGAACTAATACACTTTTAGAATAACAGACACTGAGCTCTCAATCAGCAGTTCCCAACTTAGAAGGATGTAAGCTACCTGTCCTGCCACCACAGTGCAGGCCACAAACCTTCCTAATGTAAAACAACTGGTCTGAAGCCCAAGTGCTTAATCCAAAAGACTTAGAAATGATAGCTACACTTTAATCAAGTTACTACCAGCAGTAATAAATACAACTGAATACTTTAAAGAATGCCTGGATTAGTGCTCAAGTTATACAAACAAAGCTAGATTCAGCAGGCCTGGATCTAGTCTATGCTATAGCAAACGAGGTGTACCAATTTCAGTAAGAAGCAATTCAAATATGCAGGCACTATAAGCTTTAATCAGAAATTCCCAGCTCAGAAGGACAGAGTCCAGCCTCTCCTCCCACAAGAGTGCAGAACACGAACCCTCTTAATGTAAAATAACTGGCCTCAAGCCCAAGTGCTTAAATCAGAATTAATACACTTTTAGAATAACAGGCACTGAGCCCTCAAACCCTGCACTTTTATTTTAGCTGTTATTGGCATGTGATAATAGTTATTGGACATGTGCCAAAACTTTCAATTAAATGCATATGTTCCTGTAAAACATAATTTTTGTCTAATATAGCCCAGTTATTGTACCATGGAAAATAATATGTAAATTCTTTCCAAGTTCTTACTACTGAATTCACATCTTCCATACCAAATATTTTCATACATTTCTTCAGAAATCTACCCTCTTTTGTTATATTTCCCTTTTAGGTCCCCCAGATACATTCTCACTGTTGCAAATCAAATTCCAATCCCCACCTATAAGTAATATTCCCTGCTGAAAGGGTGTA
>NC_056732.1:1073899739-1073957239 GCF_019279795.1 Protopterus annectens | reverse complement strand
AAGTTATTAGATTTACCTGATTGTATTAATTATAATATATAATTGAATTATATCCCTTGTATTATACAGCAGCACTTGTTTGAGTGACTCTGCTGAAGTAAAAGTAATCTGAATAATTCCACATTAAAGATATCTGAAACTAATGAAGATGTTGTTGCTGTATATTTCAGTGTTTCATTTACAAATTCAGTGCCTGTTGCCGTCAAAGAATAAATTGCCTATGTTAAATTAAAGTAAATGGTAAGCTGGTATATTGCAATAGAAAATGGATGACAAGCTGAAAAACAGGTTCATAGTTATTAGGCATCTCATCCAAAGGAGGGCATCCTGAGGACTGCAACATACAAATGTATATGCTGTAGGAATAGAACCCCAAGCCTTTACATTAAGATGCAAGTATTCTACTTGTGGTGCTACTAACATAGCTTTAAAACGTTATACCACAATAGAGATACCATTTGCTAAACAAAACAGTTGCACATTGTAAATAGACTTGGCATGAGCAGCAGTGAACTTAGCTTCCCTTAAAACTCACAGTTCCTTGAAAATGCACTTGAAAATTCCACCTGTTAACTCTAACTTGGGCATTTCACTTTCTCACAAACATACCATACCCTCAAGGCCTCAACCTTAGTGCAAGAAATCTGGACAAAGCCTAAAATAAATAGGGACAGATTATAAATATGGCTCTCAGAAACTTAGAAAATTGCAAGAGTAACAGGATTTGTGTTGGTATGCATTTTTCTAAATGACATGACATCTAAAACTGAAATGTCTCATTTAGCAACTTCAATCCTTTTAGGAGGAATATGGGGCAAAAATCTGGACAGCTGAGGGGTATGCTACCTCCCTCTAATACACACACCAAATAATTCTGGTCAGACAAATTAGTTCTGGGAAGGTTGCACTGAACGGCACCGTGCTTGAGCTGAAGTGGGTGAAATCCTGGTAGCCAGTGATAACTGATCTGCAGCTCAGCATTGTGGAGCATTAAAACATTTTTAGCAGAGCATTGTTTCATCACTACCTATTGTGTTTGCACATAAGCTGTAGTTATTTTAAACATTTGCCTTTTTTGATTACTACAGAGTACATTTACCCACCAGAGCTATTGTGTTTTGACTTCAGTGTGGAGCTAGTTGTTGCAGGGCTTGGCTTTTAAATAAGGTAGCAATGCTTATTTACCATATACCATTAAAGCCACCCTGACCCAACTACAAGTGTACTAACACAGAGACACTGCTATAAGACACTGGTCTGCAATAAAATTTAATGAGCTTCTGAAAATACTGTAATCCTGTCCTTTTATTACAATGAATATAAAATACTTCGAAATAAGGTAAAAAAGCTCATAATCTTAGACCGACAAAACTACTTTTCCATACTTCAAAATAATAAAATCAAACCCTCAGAAATTTTGGAAAGGTATCTCTACTCTACTTAACCCCAGCAAACCAGATACCCCTACCCCAGACCCAAACGCTCCTGACCAAGACTTGGCTACCCAATTTAACTCTTTTTCATTGAATCCATTTCCAAATTAACGCCATCTTTCTCTAACACCACTACACTGCTACTACTTCCTCATTCCCATCTACTAACTCCCATCCCTCCACTCCTCCTACTACTTCATCAGCTTCATCTGCCCCTAATTCTCCCTCTTCACACTCCTTTTTTCTCATTTAAACATATACCCAACTTCTACTATAAAGAAATTCCTTATGAAACTGAAGCCATGCACCAATGCTCCTGATAACATCCCTTCTTACTTTCTTGGCAAAGCTGCTGAAGCAATCGCTACCCTATTAGCATTTTAATCAACTGCTCTATCCAAGAATGTATAGTACCCCAAGTCTGGAAAAGGGCCTTTATCATACCTCTACATAAAGGTGGCAACAACAACAATGTTACTAATTTCCGCCCCATCGCTATTCTGTCCCCATCTCTAAACTCCTAGAAAAGTGTATCCAACTACAACTCCTTCCACATCTCTTAGATAATCACCTACTAACTCCCACACATGGAGTCAGACCACATCATAGCATTATGACCGCCTCCTCTCCTTCCTTGAAACTGTAAATAAAGCCCGACTCTGGCCATTGTTTCTACCCTACTACTCGACCTCTCTAAGGCCTTTGACACACTCTCACAGCCTGCTACTAACTAAACTTTACCCATCTCCCTCCTCCTTGAACTGGTTCTCCAGCTACTTATCTAACAGATCTCAAGCAGTCAAATGGAAAAAGGCCACCTCCTCATTTCTAAATACTCCTACTGGGGTACCCCAGGGCTCTATACCAAGTCCCCTTCTCTTAAATATATTTATAAATGATTTCCAACTCTATCCCATTCTCAGACATCATCCAATATGCCGATGATTCTGCTATTATCTGCGCTGCCACCTCTATCCCCTCACTCCTAAAACTGACTCAAGATGCTTTTACAACAACTGAGCAATGGATGAAAAGGAATCACCTAGCACTCAATGCCTCTAAAACCAAATTAATGTTATTCATCCCTCTAAGGCAACTTCTTTCAATATAAACACATTCCACATCTCTAGACAAAATAATCTACTCCTGGAACTGGTGTCAGAGACCAAGTTACTTGGGGTCCAAATTGATACCAGCTCAAATTCAACTCCCACCTACAGTTAAATATCAAGAAAACCCGGTATGCTTTACCGACAAAATCATTACCTTACACCTGCTACCAAAATCACCCTCTCTACCTCATTTCTTATCCCCTCCCTTCTCTATGGAGCTCCACTCCTAACTAATCTACAGACCTCCAACACAACTTTCCTCTTGCTACAACAAAATTGCCAAGTTCGCTACCAACCACAAGTCCTCCACCCACCACTGTTCCTCTCTCCAAAAACTAAAATGGCTAGAGCTACCCAGTTCTCACATATACTCAACTAAATCTTGCACATAAGCTCATTTTCAACCCCTCCCTTTGTCCCTCCCTTTCATCAGCCTTTAAAATGCACCTTCCTGCAAGAGTATCAAGATCCAACAATCAAAATCTATTAGAAGTATATAAACCAACTAGTCCCCAGGCAAAATCTTCTCCTTGCATGCCTTTGGAACTCCCTACCACCTTCCATTCGCACCACCCCAACCATTTTATATTTAAAAGATCTCTTCACTCACATCTAGTATCCCAGTGGGAATGCTCTTGCTCCCACACCACATAACACTTGCAAACTCCATCTTCTTTCTTCCTCTGTTTCCTCCTGCAACTTTCCTAATTACCCACCCTAACTCATACATATTATTATTCCTAGAATAATCAGAAAGAATATACTAGGCCACACTTCCCAAGTATTGCTTCCCTAATACGTTATTGCTTCTCAGTACTTTTGTGCATTGCTTCCTAATATGTTATTATTCCTCAATATTGTCATGAAATGCTTCCAAATATGTTATTTCTCAGTGCTTTTGTGCTAAATTTCCTTTAGTCTGTATTACCTATTAATTTCATCACTAGATTGTACTCGCTCTAGTTGTATTATTTTCAAATTGTTATTTCTTGTATGATTAACTTCTGTGTAATTGTATAATTTGTATATCTATTAATAACCTACTTAGTTTTGGAGCTTTTCTCCCCAGGACTCCATTGAAAACGGGTTCATTTGGCCCAATGGACTATCCTGGCAAACCAACTGCAAATAAAATAAATAAAACTGTCATATGCATTTCAATACCCAAGGCTTATACATTATCTAGTCATGTAAATATTCTCTGCATGGCAACAACGAAAAGGCTTTCAATGCTGGTAATTCTTTAACAATATACTTACTAAAGCTTACTTGCATCTTACAATATCCGACAAGCTTACTAAAGCTTACTTGCATCTTACAATCTCCGACAAGCTTACCTGATGTTCATTAAACCATGGCTACTTAAACAGAGCAACAGGGCACTGTGACAGCATACAGTTCCAGAATAAGAAGCATAAATCAACAGTACAAAAATCTGATAGAAAACCAGAACATTTTGCAAAATCAAGGACAGATGAAAAGCCACGGTCGTATTTGTGATCTACTTTGGATGGGGGAATACTCTGCACATTTACACTGCATAACTGCTCCTTGCCTTCCATGGACACATCCAGAGCCACTACAATGGGGAGAGTGGGGTGCAATAAGTATGTCACAATTTGAAATGTCTCTGGCAATAAGTATGTCACAATTTGAAATGTCTCTGGCTGACAGTGATGGCTCTGACACTCATACCTCTCAACTTCAGAGCAAGAAATCTGGACAAAGCCATACATAGAACTAGAAGTGTGACAAGCCCAAAAATAAGGCCAATTTTTAAATATTGCTCTTATAACTTAAATAGAACAGGTAGATCTTGCATTAGTACAAGTTTTCTGAAGGGTATGAAATCTGAAACTCAAATGTCTGCCATTATTTTCTAACTTCAATCTTTAATGACTTGCCACTAATTTGCCAGAAAAACACAATTTTATGAAAAATGGGCCAAAATGTGATGCAAAAATACCTGTCAAAAAAAGGGACACCTTTTTAATATTAACAGTTAACTTGAAGCAGCTAACAAAATAAGAGCATCCACATGCATTTCTGAAATAAAGGTAATCTATAAGTGATCATTACAGTTATATATAATTGTAAACCCTCCACATTTTCTTCCAAAATTGCCATTTTGGAGGAGGGATTATTAGAGGAGAGCAACATTTTGAGCCAGAATTGGGGACAATTGAGATGTTTGGATATTCCTAATCTACAAAGTGATTTGCACGTACCTTTCAACCTCTTAATGCAGGAAATCTGAACAAGGCTAAATATATTGGGGAACATACAAACACTACTAAAAATTGCTCTTGTATAAACGTAAAGACAGTCTTGCATTAGCATGCATTTTTCTGAAGGTTATGACATCTGAAACTCAATGTCTGTCATTTAATGGCTTCATTCCTAAATGATTTGCTAGAAAATCACAAATTTGAGAACAAACCAAAATAAGCAGCAAATATCTATTCATTCTGCAAAGATATGGACAACTGAGAGGTATAGTTCAACCGGGGCTGTCTGAGCTTGCTACCCCCCTCACAAAATCATGGTCAAATGGAGCCTCCCCCCTGCAGCCATTCCAATGTCCCATTTATCATAAACACTAATGTGCATACTGCTTCACTTCTGCGATGATTTAGGATTTCATTTGAAAGTTTTATTTTGCATTTTACAGCACAAACCCTAATACATATCTGTTAAAGCAATGCAGTCTCACAATGAAAATAGACCAACATTAAAACTTCTCTGCTCTTGAAACTCACATGCATTGAAACAGCACTGAAACCCACTTTCAGAGAAAATACATTTTGCCAATGGCAAATATTAACTCTGGGCTGTCTACAAAATCATAGGCCCCTCGAACATAACATACACATGCTCTTGGTACACCTTCCTGACTGTATTACATTATATTCCTTGTACAATACAGTACAGTTGTTAGAGGGCATTTTAAATTTATTGTTTTGAACATTTTCCAGTAAACAATGAAACAAAAAGCATCCACTAATGACAAAACTGCCCAATTCAGAACATTTCCATCATAAAAAGTCTACTCAAGTCCACCAGTATCAGTAAAAAATATACACAATCTCTGAAGTAGTAAACTCCACATTGAAAAAAATTTGTAACTAATAAAGAGGTTGCTGCTAGCAAACACTTTATATGTCATTGTTTAATCTACAAATAAAGTGCCTGTTACTCTTGAAGAATAAATTGCTTTTGTTGCATGCAATAAAAAAATGAAAAGCTAGTAATACCGCAATAGGGAATGGATAGCAAACTGTTAATTATAGTTACTAGGTATCTTTGCCAAAAAGACTGCAGCATCCACCCCCTTTACAACACAATACAGCATCAGCAATGCATTTACCTACTGTGGGAGTAGAACCCACAGCCTTCAGCATCTAAAGCAAGTACACTATCTGTTGTGCTATTAACAATGCAAGAAGACTAAACACAAGCAGCACTAAACTTTTGCTCCCCTGCAGCTCTCAGCTCCTTGTAAAATCTACTCCGACACCCAGCTGTATCTCTGAACTTTTCAGCACAAGAAATCTGGAAAAAGCCAAAATTTATTGGGGGGGGACAAAAGGCCAAAAACTAGGGACACATTTTAAACATTGCTTGTATAATGTTTGAAAGTTGCTAGAATAAAATGTTGCGTTACCACCATACATTTCACTGCCACGTCTTGAACCCAGGGGACCCCGTGCAAAACAGTCAGAGCAACATACCACTACGCCAAATAAACTGTTTTGTGAAAGAGGAAGACTGAAACTTAAATAGCTACCATTTAGTGAATTCAGTTCTCACCATAGCACAGCTGTCAGCCTCTTAGCACAAAAGACCTGAACAAAGCCAATAATGGGTGACTACTACAACCACCAAACATTCAGTGAATTCAGTTCTCACCATAGCCCTCAACCTCTTAGCAAATAACACCCGGACAAAGCCAGTATTGGGAGAATATAGCCCCCAAACATATTCAGTGAAATCAGTTCTTACCATAGCTCTCAACATTAGCAAAAAACCTGGATGAAGCCAATAAATACCTGAACAAAGCCAATACTGGGTGAATACAGCCCTCAAACATATTCAGTGAATTCAGTTCTTACCATAACTCTCAACCCTAGCACAAAACCTGGACGAAGCCAATAATGGGGGGGGGGATACAGTCCCAAACACAGGGATACATTTCAAATATCCATCTTGTACACTTAGAAAATTGCTAGAATAAAAGCTTTTGTTAACATACACTTTCTGAAGAATATGAAGTCTGACAAGTGTCCATTTTTTTTAACTTTTGTTAACCAGGAAAGTCTGACTTTGAAAAAAAAAAAAAAAAAAAAAAAAAAAGCTAAGTTTTAGCAGAGGCCCAGGGAGAAACACTCCAGACAGCCAAGAATAAAACCAGAGAACATGTAGCTGTCAGGCAACAAGGACACAAATGCAGAAACCACAGATTTTATGAGGAACAGAAAAAGTATGAGGGAAAATCCTGCAACATTTTCACAAATGGTGGTGGGTAGGGAATTCAGGCTCTTGCCACTTGGGCCCAAGGTACAGGGTTCAAGCCTTATTCACTACCCACCACCATGTACACCTGGGGCATTTCACACACACACACACACACACACACACACACACACACACACACACACACACACACACACACACACACACAACCTGAAAGTGCCCCATCTTCCTTCCGTTCGTTTCCACACACACACTACCTGAAAGTGCTCCATCTTCCTTCCTTCCGTTCGTTTCTGCTAAGTGTCCGGTCCCGCTCCCATCTTCCGTTTCACACACCTAAGTGTCAGGTCCTGCTCCCATCTTCCTGAAAGTGCTGCTGCTTGCTAGGTCCCGCCTGTGTGAGTTCCCGCTCACAAACTTTAAACTGACAACGATGATGTCAGCACGCCTGCGACTGGACTATTTGGACTCCTTCTTAAAGGAGAATGTGCGTAAAAAAAAAAAAACTTTTTTTTTTTAATTATCTAGCCGTAGCCGATTCCAGGGGGGTGCAAGTGCACCCCCTTGCACCTGCCTGCGGGCGCCCTTGCTCACAACAGCTTTCTCTGAGTTGTTGATTAGCATCACCTGTGCTTTTTATCCTCAGAGAAAAGTAGCCTTTCAGGGATGTTATGAATAATGCAAAGCTAAAACATTAGTAAACAGAGTTTTCTGCTCCTTTCATTTCATATTTTATTTTGCACTGATTTCTGAATGTTAGCTGAATGTAGTGATTTTTTGGCATGACTACCACTAGCTCTGTAAAAAGCATATGAAGGATGCAAGGTTCAAACAGTAGTAGAAACAGTCTTCTCTTTTTTTTTGTCATGCTTTATTGTTTTTAATCTCTAAATATTAGCCAACTGTAATGACTTTCTGACATGCTGGTGGCTCTGTAAAAAGCATGTCATTTTATAGTCTAAAGTGCTGATCTCTAAATACTAATGAAGCTGAATTTTATGATCTGGCTGTTTCTAACTCTGTAAAAATAAGAGTGATGCAAGCTTTAATATTAGTAGATCCACCCATCTATTCCTTTAACTTCATATTTTATTTTGTCCTGACATGTGTCTGCTAGCAAAGTACATTTCTTAGTATACATGTTGCATCTTTGTGCATTATGTCATTATACAATATGTTCTTCAGCACTTTTTTTTCTCTTTTCACCCTACAACTGTATGCATTTATCTCTGGTCCCACTGGATTTATCTGTAAACAAATAACTGAAATGGTACTATGTAGGCTTTTGGTCATTGTTCCTTCTGTTTGTAATCCCTGATGACTGACTGATTCCTAGTCTGATGACCATTCATCCTATATGATGCCCACCGCCACACTCCAGACTCACTGGACAATAAAGAAATTACTTTTTCACATTCCATAATGTTCAAACTTCCACTATTAGAAAACTATTACTTAAGCTAAAGCCAATAACTTTAGCTACTGATACCCTGCTAGATAGCGTTGCCAGCTTTCTTTGTGGCTAAAACTGGACTAAGGTCACCCCCCTTGCATCACCCATAACTCCGCCCATTCCCACCCCTCTCATCGTGACACCAGTTGATGGGAACGCCCTCTTTTTCTGTTCCGGATGCCTGCTTTCAGCCGATTTCTCCCCAGTTGCCATAAACACTGTTAAAAACTCTCACTCTGCATACTGTCTTGTGCTTTATTCTACAGTGATTACAAATCATGTTACTTTAGCAACTTTCAAGGTTTATAAGAGTAATACCACTGTCCTTCTTTCCATTCCATTTTTATCTCTAAGTGCACATGCAATGGAAGATCATTCTAGGGGTTTTCTTCATGAATCAACTGTGATACTGCCATGATCATACTGCCAGAAAATGTCTTAAACCTGCAAGTTATATCTATTTGTGTTTAAATATTTGGCACCTCAAGCCTTACTCAGACTGCTGTATGTATGTCATATGGTCTGGCTTCTAGTACACTGCTATACAATCTGAAAGTAAAGCCAGTGGAGCTAATAACACAATATCCCATATATCACCTCTAGTTTAAATTTGAAATACTAAAGCTGAGATGTTATAAAGTGTCAGGGGTGATTATATTATATTTAAGTTTGAACTGAACTCTGGCAATACCTGCACTAGAACTGTAAAAAGGCTAATAGCTCCCAGAACTGATCAACTGCAAAACTCTCACAGCCATAGACACTTGTCTTGTATACAGGAAACAACCTTGATCATCTGCCTACAATTAGGTTTTTGCTTCTTTTTTTCTAAGAATACTCCTTTATGAAGAGCGTTCAGTGGACAGTCTACTATCCCAAGGCAAGGTAAGTATTCACTAGTTAGCAAAAAAGCCTCAAAGGCCAAAAAAAAAAAAAAAAAAACACACTAGTAAACACAAGCAGTACATTGAAAATAATCAAAGAACATATATTCTCTCAGAAATAAGAAAGCCCTAATTCAGTTAATAACATCAGCAGATCCAAAAGTCATATTCTGACTGTCATAGCACAGCTTAAATTACTTAAAAATCCTAGTTTTTCACACAAATTTTTAAAATAATCCATGTAAACAGTGCAGAACTATGTACGAAGCAATCCTGACAAAGGCCAATATTCTTAATGTGGAATACCAGAAATTATTTTTGTTGGTTTCTAAGGTACATCAGGAAAAATTCCATGAGTATTTATAACAGGAAGGGGTCCCCAAATGGGGTCTTACTTGTTCAGCAAAAAGCTTTTGACAGACTGACATTTCTATGTAGCCAGAGAGATGCTTCTAGAGGCGACAGGAAAATTCTGAAGCTTCGCCTCACTCTGGTTGCCGATACACTTCCTCCAAAAATAGTAATAGCTTCTGCTGTGCTGTCCCCGTTTGAAGTTAAACACTATCCAAAGTGCTGCCACTACGATCAAAATTGAACTCTTGTTGCTCGCTTGCATTCTGAAAATGCTGCCTTCCTTAAATGCTGGCTTCTGCTTCCCGCTCACACTACCGGAAGTGAGCTACTTGAGCTCAATTTCAACAGGCTGGTAGCCCTGAGGGACCTGATGTCATTGCGCATGTGATGACATCAGCGTCAGTGCCGCAAAATTTAAAAACAAAACCAAAGTCCGGTTTTGAATGGAATTTCTAACCGGACAACTTTTCAAAAAAACGGACAGTCCATTCAAAAACCGGACATCTGGCAACCCTACTGCTAGATGAACATTTAAAATTCGATGCAGATGCCCTGGCCTTCCCCATCTTCATACAAATTAATTGTTATATAATCAAAAACTGCATTTCTGACATCTGGAAAACATCTTATATTATCCCATTGCATAAAGGTAACAACTGATTTTTCAAATTACAGACCCATTGCCATCCCAGCACTACTATCAAACATCTTGGAAAACATGTATCTAAATCCAGCTCACTAACCACCTTACTAATTACACATTACAATCTTCTATTCAAAATTCAACACTGCTTTCATCCTAGTCACAGCAGTACAACAGCCCTACTTAGCTTCACTAACAATATACATCAAAACAGTTTCATCTCTGTTCATTTAATTTTCTAAAGCCATAGACAGAGTATCACATCAAAAACTCTTCAAAGAGTACTCATCCCTTATCTGGGAAATGGATGAGAGATAATACAACAATAAAAAACAGAGCAATAAAATTATAATCCCCTGAATCACTACCAGACATATTCAAAATGTGGTTATATCCACACTAATGAACAAATATCACATCTGTCAAGTTCTATCTACAAATTACATAAACACAAAAAAGCAGCCAACAAGTGTGTCTTCCACTGCTTAGGCTGATTGTTCCTGACTCTTACTCTGTACTATGTAACTGAAGAGTTTGAGAAATGCTGAGACCTGAAGTGACACCTCTGTGTAACTAGGCTAACTGATTCTGGTAGATACTATCAATTTTACATTAGGCCACTAGGTACCTATGTGCCCCCAGTTTAGCAAGTACATTTAGTGTGTCTGTTTAAAGCTGTACACAACTCAGCATGTTATAGCCCCCATGATCATTTGCCTACTATTGCTTCTATGTTGCTATGTGCAGCACATCCATTAAGATCCTCATCAGGAAGTTGCACCTGATTATTTGCATCCTGTCTGTTACCCTCAAACAAGACAGGACTAATCTGAATATAAAGGCAAACAGAGAGACACACAGACACATAAAACCATTTTCAGAAACATCTTTTCTATGCACACACATACCTATAAATAAGAAAATAGCGAATTCGGATCTGTTAGAAAATAAACTGACTCACTGTAACATACCCAATAAAAACATGAAATTGTAAGCCAAAATGCTGGAAAATCCACGTCAATAACTGCCTCCACCCAAACCAAAGTTAGAAGAATCTTGTAAACTAATATAAAACACTAATACTATAAAACATTACATTCCTTACTCATAAAACATTGCAAGGTACACCAAATACATAATCATGCCTATTTCTTTCTCAATTTCTGCATATGGTACAGCAGCTGAAGTCAGTGATACAACTGAGTTTGACAGTTTCTCAAAAATAAGAAAGCTACACATACCTGTGATATCCATCAGCTATTTGGAATGTACCTGCTTAACTCTGTTTTGGTAGCCATTTAAATGATCTTAAAAACTCATCCAGCATGCATATAACAAAGCATGGTCATCACCCCCGTCATACACCCATTCTTCAAAAATAGTAACATAGAGGGACTAAACTCCAAATTTTCACTCTGACTGTGGTTTTTCAACTGAACCAAAAATTCTGAAATAAATTGAGAACCTGCCTTAACACCTACAAAGCCATACCCCATCAATAATGGTTTTGCACCACTTCTCATACACTGAACTTACAATCCCTTCAGGGTTAAATATTCACAGTAAGGGAATCCTTCATACATACACAATGAAACTCTGTCTCCACTGTCTCATCAAGGAGAATGGGGACCCTGTCAACTCTTTTCACTGCATCTCCAAGGTGCAAGAAGAATTTTTCATCTCCACTTCATCCTACTGTGACATTCTTTTAGCAGTGAAATGTTTTATTTTAAATGAAGGTTTAAGTGATTAACAAACTAACACATAGCTCAGAATGATGAAACCAAGCCTACAGTAAATTACCTAAATATGACATACTGTGGCTTTCTTTACCATGTAGTACAACATTTTGTGTCAAATCTGATATTATTAGTATCATTATACATTTATTTAGTCCTGTCATTGTAATCATCTTTTATTTTGTGATAGTATGCATCCACCACACATTTTCAAGAATGTAGTCAAGAATCAGATTTTTAGAACATCAAGGCTCAATGTAAATGATAAAACTTTTTTGGTCAAACCGATGACTTAATTAGGTCCTTTGTTGACAGAGGATACAATGAACATGAAGTGACTCATGTCATTGAAGAGGTTACACAGTTAAGGGGTAGTAAAGCTAAACCCTCTTTCTCAGAAGTCCTTACAGCTAATAATGAGGGGAATGTTTCTAGAAAGGCAGGTAGGTTAAAGGTGCCAATACATTATTTTAACAATGTTCATTTTTTTACACGTTATTAGAAAATTTGGTCCTGTCTTAACCACTGATGATGAAGAGATTAAGAAATTAGTAGATGACCAACCTAAGTTTTTGTTAATGAATATGAAGTCTTTATAAAGACAATTATGTTATCTCAAGAGAAATATTGATTCTAGTAGCTTGAAGTTCACTAAACCTTGCTGCATATGTGCTATATATATATATATATATATATATATATATATATATATATGTGTGTGTGTGGAGCTACCTGACAAGATCGAAAGCTTACAACACCGACAACCACATAGCCAACACCACATCACCAACAACCAAAATCTAGACATCGGAAGAAAATCACAAAAAAGGAACATAAAATTCCCTTTCAACTGCTAGCAGGGGGCTCTGCCACCCACACTCCCCGTAACTTTAATATACCAACTCCGAGATCGCACTACAGTGCAGGAATGGAAATCTTTCCATTCTGCACTATAGTGAGATGCAGGTTCCGCATTGTCGGCATTCCGAATGTCGATCATATGGTGTCAGCCATATGGTTGTCAGCATTCTGAGTGTTGGCAATGTCAGCTAGACCCATAAATATATATATATATATATATATATATATATATATATATATATATATATATATATATACAATAGATACTACAGGGACTTTCACACATTCAGACCAGTGCAAGAAATATGTTTTTAATGTTGGTGCTACTTGTGATTCTATGCATGTCATATATTTAGCATATTGTTTTTTATGTCATAAATTCTATGTTCGTGAAATGGATAGGGCTTTAAAAGATAGAATTAAAGAGCATTTATATCATATTAGTAACTTAAATTTGTCTAATGTTTTAGCTAAGCATACCGGAGAGACCACTAGTGATCATAGCTTTAGGTTCATGGTTATTGGCGGAATATATGACAGCATTAGTGAAGGAAACGTGAGAAATTCAGCTGAACAGCTTGAAGACAAATGGATTATTAGATTAAGAAGTGACTTTGGTCATGGTCTCAATGATAAAGTCCTTATCAAACCCATAAGGCTAGACTGCTTTTATGTAAAGTTTTTATACTTTTTTTATGTTTGTATTTTATGTCTTTTATAGGCATATGGATATTTGTTTGTGTGTGTGTGTGTGTGTGTGTGTGTGTGTGTGTGTGTGTATATATATATATATATATATATATATATATATATATATACATATAAAATATATATATATATAGACGCACACACACACATAATTTTTTAGTTTTATTGTTTTTCATATATATTGCCTTTATGTGCATTTTATGAAGTTTTACACTGCTTGGTACCTTTAAGCTTGAGTGTTCTGTGATTGGTCAATTTTAATTGGAGCTAGTATTTAATGATGATTACTTGTTTCATTACATCTGAAGAAGCAGTTGTACTGTGAAAGCACTTATGTGTTTTTCTACAATAAACGGAATATATACTGGATCCTTTGGTCAGCTCTAAGGCCATGTGTTTTTTCTAAACTATTTGCTTCATTTTACTTTGTGGACTTGGGTTCTGGAAGTTGTTGGTGGTAATTTGTTAGATTTTATTTAGTGTTTAGGTATATATAAAATGTTAGTCAATGTAGGTAATTTTGTGAACAGATTGAGATGATATTTTTATAACAAAATTTTAAAGTTTTACCTTTAACAACTTTAATACCAATCCAATTTGCAAACAAGCATATTCTCACTAGGAATGCAGATACACACACACACATGTATGTAAGAAGCAGGTCACGTATATAATAATTTATAAACATACCAGTGAACAATATAAGGCCATTGCGCAGTGTAATAATACATGTAAGGGAAAGACCACTGCAGTGACTAAGAATGTTGTGTAAACTACAAGGATATATTAGTTGTTATTTGATGTCTCTCTCTCACCCCTACCATATGTGCATAATAACCCAATGACACTCCTCAACTGGTATGTGTACACTCCACACTTTTGTTGGGACATATGTCCTAATGGTGTATAAATATTCACATTTGTTTCTATGCATGTGCCATGTGAAAATACACCCATATTGGTGGCCTGTTGCCATCAATGAAACCTGCCTGCACCTGTAATGGCCACTGTTTTTCCATATATGCATGTGTTCTGCTTGCTCTACAACTTTGTGAAATCTGGTGTGTTGGGTTAATGGGAATACCTATGCATGCTGTTATAACTAATCCTGAATGCTGTTGATCGTTACTAACCCATATCTGTCATAAACCTGTGACAACACAGCTCGTATGGGAAGGCTGATCCCAGCGGAACCACTAGTCCCACCTCAGCTGGCTATGGCACCGGGCACCAGCACATCTGGGGTCCAGCCTGGGACCTCCTCCTCTGCAGGCCCTGTGCCACCTTCGGGTGGAACCACAGCAGGGTATGAGGCTTGCCCCCCCGGAGAGTGGGCATGGAGGGTAACCTGTCACCCATCAACAGGTCAGGGCCATGGTGTGTAAGGAGCTTGATCTGGAGTATCGAGAGCGGCTACGTCAGCTTGAGGGCCAAGTGGCACTTTTAGAGGGTGAGCCTGCCCCTCCTACACAGCCCCCAGCACAGCCACCTTCGGGGCCACGAAGGTGCAGTGGTGACTGCCCATGGGTGGGGACCTCAGTCCCACTGTTTCCAGTTGGGGGCTCATGGACTTGTGACTTCCAAACACCTCTCCCTGTCCAAGGTGTTTATCCCCCACATGTGTCATATACCGGCCCTGTATGCATCTTGTGTGTCTTGTCTGTTAACCTACCCAACCTACCTCCCCAAATATACCAACTACCCCTCCCCAACATCCCACTCTCACCTGAAAAAAAGAAAATCTGGTCCCACAAAAAAATCACGCCCCACACATAGCTGTCCATTTCACACATGTATCCACTGGACACATGTAATCTGGTCTAATTGGCATCACAATGAATATATGTCATCCTCACCCCTCTCCCAGGGGTTTGAGGGTCCAAATCTACCTGCAGATATAGTGTATATGCACAGCTGTTGCTGTAGAAGAAATGGGCAGCTATGGCCCTTTCCTATACCCTTTCTGCACATGCCTAGCTATTTTCCCTACTGTCTTTCCCTCTTTGTGCCCCATTTTTCACCACTGTCCAATCAACCCCTTTTTCTTTTCTTTTAAAGGAATTAGCGTGGGGGTAAGCGGCAGCAGGCACTGTTAAGCAGCGTCAAGCGGATTTGCGTAGGTTTGCACGGGGGTAAGCTATGCCTACACAGGTTGAGAAATTTGAAGCTAACTGACTGTAAGGAAATGTAAGCGGCATTTGGCAGTGCTTACCATTGCCCAAACCTGCTTACAACTGCAAACCCGCTTACAACCCTTTAAAAGTGCCTTAATCACTCTGTAGCCAATGTCCCTTGTTCTGCCCAGCAACAAAATAGACTGCCTCTCCAAGGCTCAAATCCAGGACCCTGCACTCCATACACAAAGTGATTTACCACTAAACCAAGGCAGATATACATAACCTGATGTTTTCACAAACATATCATACAGCACAATCAGTCAACAGTACAGGAAAGGTATTATTATCACACCACATAACCTGTTAATGCAAGAAGCCTGGACAAAGTATGCCACACTGTGGGTACAAATAGGGATATATGTCAACTAATGCTCTGATACACTTAAAATGTTGCTAGTTACACAGTTATATGCATTAGTACACATATGTAGAAGGAGATGAAGTCCAAAACACAAAAGTGTTGCCGCTAGTTACGGACTTCAATGCTGCGATCATTCATGACAATTGCCAAGTGAATGAGGAACAGGCCAAAATATGAGCTGAACATGCATGGACATATGGACAGATATATATCTGTAAATATAGACAGATAGACAGCTATATGGAGATATATATTAATGTATGACTCACAAATAATCATATAACATCAGTTGTATATAGATACAATACATATGTTCATATATATATATATATATATATATATATATACAGATGTATATATCTATAGATAAATATATAGAGATATAGCCATATGCGATATATATAGGTACATACACATATACACCTACAAAAGGTATCAGTAGCCATACATATGTAGAAGTAGTGTGGAAGTACTGGGTGCAAAGTATATCCATCAGCCACAAGCCCTTCAACTGGCACCTATGAAATGTGTTATGTGGCAACCATTCCCACCAATGGTAATACTGACATTAAACATATACCCACCCACAATTCAAAGGACATGACACGGCACACAGATATGCATACACAGATAACCTTTATTCCTGTACTATACAATAATGTATGCCAGTACAGACATCACATAAGGTTTGAAATATGTAATCAGTCATGAATGCAAGGCCCACACAAAGCAGTAGATGCAAGCAATGTGTATATATACACCATACTATGCTATCCAAGCCAAGGCCTTCAATTAGTACAACAGTAGAAACAGGTTTTGCCTTTAGGATACGTAACAATCAACAACTACAGATGTAATTCAGCAGCCTCCAATTACACCCTGTAGTCAAGCCCTAGGGGGGAAAAGTAGCACTTACAAAAGGCTGTACAAGGGCAAGGAACACTGTGTACCACACACTTACCTCTGGAATGTACAAGGGCACATATGTGTTCTCCAGCAGTTGCCCCCATATATATGGACCTGGCCCAACAGTTGGTGTGGGAGTCCATGACATGACTGGGATGATAGCAGTAATGCTAGTGGTAAATAATGATAGGCCATTATCTAACAACCCTTCCTGTATCATAGCAGGACAAAGACTGGCATATATGTGAAGGACTAAGGCAGGAACATAGGGCAATATTTGCATTACTGCTGTTACACACCCTGGAAATTGATGGTGTTACAGGATTCGTTGCAGCATATCCTTATGGAGGGATATGACAATGAAATACAAATGGATGTAGCCATGTACTGATAGCACTCCACAGACAGACTGCCACAGACATATCTGGGACAATACCTGTGTGGTGCACAGACAAAACCTAACAGACAATTGTCCTGGTATCATACAGATAGGCCTACAGTTGAGAGCTATGCAGACAGACAACATTCCATGAAAAGGTACCATGTACACAGAAACCCTGTAAGAACAGCAAGATACATTGCACACAACAACACTATTCACGCTGTCTGTAGGTCTGGAACTTTACTCAAATGTGGATTTGCCCTATGTCTGCAGGTTCTGCTGTAAGATGTATTGCTACCTTCTGTCTATAATATTGATGTCCACACACAGGAAGGACGTCATCCATACTGTAAAGGTGAAGGGACAATACCCACAGAAGGCAGCACTTTATAGTACAGAGTTGCCATGACAGTGGTTATCTGAAGTACTACACAGCAGGCTGCATGCAGTTAACAACTGGTGGATACTGACTGGTGCAGAGGCCACCACCTGATCATGTGCAATACCAACAAAAGCATGCTGCAATCTATTCATACCAGCTCATTCACTCTACTGGAGAGACTGAGAGAGAGAGAGAGAGAGAGAGGAAAAAAAAACTAAAATCTTCAAGAAAGTTCACAAAGCTCGGGGTTGTGTTACAGCGGAAACAACATAACCGGTATGTGAAACAGATATGCATTTACTGGCATGTAGTATATGAAATAGAATAATAGGATGTATACTGTGAAAGGATGTATATGTGCCATCAGTACTTGTTCCTGTAATGATGTTGTGCTCAACAACAGTACTGGACAGTAGTGTCAGTCCCTGTGGGGAGTGAGACATACCTGGCAAATGTGCAGAACAGCAGTGAATGGCAAAGATGTGACCCATATCTGTGTTCTGTAAATTGCTGTGGCCAACTGCTGGTGGGGGCATTAATACTGCCATGATAGACACATGGGTGAGAGACCATACCACCTGCAGGACAGTCATGTTAAAGTGTAGCATATCATGCCCAACTGCCATAGCAGTATAATATGCTTATCTAATGTTTGTCACCATATATACCCCCCTAATGTGAGTCTGTGTTCATGGGTGACACCTGTCTGTGTTGCAGCAAGGCCGAACAGTTCAGCTGTGAAGTAAAGAGGGTATATGAGTGTGGTCCACATGGTTGTATGTACCCCACATAAAGATACATATATGTGTGATACATATTCCCAGCTGTGTATGTGTACAGAACCTCGGACAGTTATGCATTCATATAGGTATATAAACAACACAAACTGATATCTACACATATAGCCACATATGTGTATATACATACATATATATATATATATATATATATATATATATATACAGACATATATATATATATATATATATATATATATGTGTGTGTGTGTGTGTGTGTGTGTGTGTGTGTGTGTGTCTACACACACACACACACACACACACACACACACACACACACACATATATATATATATATATATATATATATATATATATATATATATATATATATAGTGGGGTGACCTAATGGTTAAGGTGTTTGCCTTACAAACATAAGGTGCAGGGTTTGAGTCTCACTAGGGATAATTGGTTAGGCTGAAAATGTCTCACAAGGGCAGTTAGCCTAGTACTAATCTATGAACCTATGAACCTATCTCTCTCTCTCTCTCTCTCTCTATATATATATATATATATATGTATAGATATATAAATATGTGTGTATATATATATATATATATATATATATATATATATATATATATACATGTCAATACATTTCCCCTGCCATGACATGTGTGAGAGAACATCACACATCAATACACAACATACCTGCACACCAGTACATGGCTGCAAGATGGAGTGTGGAGTGAGGTGTGTAACCCATGTTGGGAACACATTGTAATTGTATGAGATGGTGGGATATATATCTTGGTGAAGGGTATTAGGCACATACTGGTATGTAGGTCTGGTTGGGTGACAAACAAGACAGCATACAGGGCTGGTATAGGACACATGTGGTGGTTAAACACTGTGGACAGGTAGTTACATTTGGAATGGCGAGGCCATTGAGCCCCCACATGTGAACAAAGGGAACATGGTGCCCACCCATGGACAGTCACAACGGCATCTACATGGACCTAAAGGTGCCTGGGCTATGCAGTGGGCAGGAGTGACATGCATGTCACACCTTGTGTATGTGTACTGCATGCCTCCAGGTGATGTAGCACATACCCCATGTCTCTGTGGAGCTCCCTATGCACAATACTCATGACTTAACTGGGTGACTGACACATGTCTGTGTGTGCTCCATGGGGGGGACACCATCCCCTGAAATGGTTTCACATGAAGGTAGTGATGGAACAATAGATAATGAGGCTCCATGGTGGGCCACAGATGTTATGTGGACTGGTAACATGCGCACATCAGGTTGGAGTGGTGTTCCTGCTGACAAATCACCCCTACACATACTGGTGTGCAACTGTCATGGAACATATGTGGGCTGTAATAGCTAACACAATCCCAGAACATGTCCAACAGCATGCATACATATCCCCAGTACCACAGAATGGCAGATGTGTAGCAATCACATAGCGGGCCTACCACATGCATATGTGGAAACATAGTGGCAGTGACAATGGCATGCAGGTGAAATACCTTGTAACAGCCCTGCAACTCTAGTGTCCCCACAGGGAGCATGTCTATAACCACATAGCAGAAAGTGTTGTACAATACAATATATGGTCCAATGGTACACATATCGGACACATACCATTAGCATAGTGTGAACATTATGTTGGAGCTGATATGGTGGTGGGAGACTGATATGTGTATTGTATTATGGTAAACTTGACATATGAGTTGCTCAGACATATTTCCATCATTATGTCTTTCAGGGAGTATGGCACACTTTAGGAACCCCGCCTACAGTGCTGCTGAGGAGGAGATTATCATTACCAGCATCATCTACAACTATCAGCTGTTGTTCTCACAGACAAGCCAGGACCAGCAGGAGAGAACAGTCATGTGGACTGATGTGGTCTGCAGGGTGAATGAGGTGGGGATGCACAGCCGTACTTATGAGCAGGACTGCCACCACTGTAGTGACCTGTTCTGGTAAGTACGTTGTCATGCTGCTGCTGTGCAGGGTGACCAACTTGCAACAGGGGGGGGCATAACATCCATCCCCCCACCAGAGTGGAGGAGCTGCTCATCAGCCTGGTAGCACCTGCACACCCGTAAGAGCTCCAGACTTATACAGTCATGGAGGTGGGTGCTACTCACACACCACACATTGAGCATGCAGATAAGGTTCCTGGGCATATCAGTAGACTACTGTAGTGTATGCATCTGTACAGGTAGACCATGCATATGTGAGATATGGGGTATGTTGCTGTGTAGTACTGATAAGCAGTAATGCATAAACTATAGTACTGCAGGCTTCAGCTGTTGTTGTACTGTAATATTGCAGCCACCCTGTAGCAATGCCACAGCTGTGGCCACTGATATCAACTCTATCCCATTTCAGTGTAGGTACCTCTGCGATACCAGCAAGGCAGCGGCCAGATGCTAGTGAGTATGGTTTAAGGTTATGCTTGGCAATTCACTGTGCATGTCATAGCTAAGGTGCAGGCCATGTACACATCTAACACACCTACCCATAATGCATGCTGTACATGTGCACTGACATAGCACACACCTCACTAATGGGATTACCAGCCTCAAACACATGCAATACACAGTCCATCTCAGACAGCTGTGGCTACACTCCAGTGCACATTGCCCAGGCACAGTTGACATCTACCCAACATACACAGCTATGTCATACACAGAGCAGTTGAACATGCTACATATAATGACAGCCCACTTCCTCTGCTAACATACGCTCCAGGGTCCTAAACCTAATCAACACATTACACAGAACATACTGGAGGGATAGGGCCCTGTCCTGGGGAATCCCCACACTCTGGAATGGACTACTCATACATGTCAGGCAATGCTACTCACTGGCCCTCTTTACAGAAACACTTGGCAATTGGATGGGGAATGGGGAATACACCCTGGGTAGCATGTCTGTGCCACAGCCTGTCAGGGGCATGGGGGAATAATGTTAGTGGGTGGTGCATGGCTGGGAACCCCTGTGTCTAGGCTTATGTAGGCCCCAGGACCAACAGACCAGTACTCAGCTATGAACCTATGTGTACCACAGGCAACATCAGCCAGGATCCAATCATGGTCAATAATGGTCTCTACACTCACCATAAGTACAGTACATTGTGTCTGTGGTTTGTCTAATGGTAGTCTACCACTCATACATGCACCACTGATGATGACATATGTGAATACACATCAAGTATTCACTAAACACGTGTCCACATGTGATCCAGGAACACACACATAGGCTGTGAGCAGCAAATGAAACACAACTGACACACAGACACACATCCTGCAATGGTGTGTACACCCATGAGGTATGGTGCACAGTACATGCCAGGGTGCTGAACAGATTACAGCAATGCTGTGGACATGGGTGCAGTGTGGTCCAGGGGGAGGGCCATACACCTACAAAGAGAAGCCATGCATCACAGCCATGTATAATGTTGGTAATGGGGACTGACTACAGTTGCACTGCATGCTGTTGAGCCCCGCATGTTCTGCATGCTGACATGTGTGTAATTACAAGTATGTGTGTGATACTGTACTGCACTATCACCTGCTATTGGGTGTGTTATGGGGTTGTGGGAACTGTTTGTAGATGCTGTCTGGTGGAGTGTATGAGTTGCCATATACATGTGTGTATGTCTGTGTGTGTGGCCATATCTGAACATGTGTGTGTGTGTGTGTGTGTGTGTGTGTGTGTGTGTGTGTGTGTGTGTGTGTGTGTGTGTACTGTTTAGTGGTGTTGTACAGGTCTTACATTCTGTTCCCTGTTTTCCCCTCACAGGTGGCGAGGTGGGGCTGGGTCCCCCCCCCCCGCAGGGAATCTGATGTCACTGATACAGACAGTGACCATGAAGATAGGTGTGTTGAGGCACAGGAAGGGTCATCAGGGGCTGCTGCTGGGCCACCAATTGACAACCCACATCTATCCACACAATCCACTCACACAGTCACACTGCCTCTACACACCTCATCACCATTGGCCCTAGCTGAGGGACAGCCTATGGTTGGCATTGGCCAGGACAGTGTTGTATCTATGGCACGTGTGTCAGGACACAGCAGCCATAGCCAGATGTCTGGCGGGGTATCACATAGGCAGATGTGTAGGGGTACTCGTAGGAGCACTGCTGGTCATCATGACCCTGGCAGAAGTGCCACATCTATTTCAACCACATGCATATTCCAGACTGTCATGGAGGCACAGGCATGAATAGAATGGTACATCAGGCAGGGCCTAAGGGCGCAGAGGGCTCATCACACCTCTGTAACTGACAGCATCCGTGAGCTAGCAGGTGCCATCCGTAATTACACCGAGGTCATTGATAGACAGTGGGGTGAGACATCGGAACTCATCCGCAATGTCATGTCCATGCATCAGGACAGGGTGAGACAGTTGTGACAGCCACGTGGACATATGCCAGCAACACCAGCAGCTGGAGGTCGCCGTGAACATCCAACCAGTCATAGCCACTCACGTAGTGGCAGTACCAGCCGCAGCACTGTGGGAGGTGTGTCCACAGACCGTCATTGCAGACCACATGCACATGGCCCTGGCCAGTCCCAGGAGGGATCTGGATCCAGTGGACATCTGTCAAACTCGAGGGACAGTACTTGGTCTGGCTCTGTACCTGATACTGCCTGTAGCTCCCCTGCCAGGCACAGGTCCCGTGTCCGTGGCTGGAGACAGTGAACTGCAAACTCTGCCAGGTACAGTCTGCAGCTGTCCCACAATTCCCTGTATAGGGCAGCCACATGGAGGAACTGTGTGCATGCAGACACACACATAAACAACAAACCTAGGGCAACTACATACCTGTACACACATCACCAGTGGCCCATAACAATACTCAGCCCCACACACACACACACACACACACACACACACACACACACACACACACACACACACACACACACACACACACACACATGTTGTCAATTGTATGGCTCAGCCTAGGCCTCTGGCAAACCAACAACACACCCCGTGCATATGATGATACCTGTGCCACTCCCTGACATCCGTAACATCAATGCAGGGACAGGCTAACATGGTGCTGATGCACAGGGCAACTGTAGAACAGTGTAGCAATGGAATGATGTGTAGCATGTTGTCAGCCGTAAAGTGAAATGCTAATATCTTGGAAGGTGTAGCTGTGCAGCCATGATGCATCATAGCTGTAATTATCAATGTACCAGAGAAGAATACAAGAAAACCAGATAGTTACAAAACGAGGTCCTTGTCAGCAGAAACCACACAGCAAAATGTCCTTAACGCAATTTATTTGTAATAAAAAACAGAGCGTTTTCACCACAGCACTCTGTGGCTTCTTCAGAGGAATTAAAATCTAAGGCAATGCGCTCCATACATATCAGAAAATTCAGGAAGTGACATCTTCCAATTTCCTGAAATCAACAGCAATTTTTTTAAAATACGTATGGTACACAAAACATGCACCACAATACATGTCCTCTATTAACATAAAAACCTATATAATAAAACTTTAATATAAAACCATATATATTATAAAAAAGAACATATGTGAAACATATGTTGTAAATTACATTTTAAATTTTAAATTTTAGTTTTAATTACAAAAGACCAGCTACCCTCAATAGAAAAAATTTTTATATAAGTATATATGTATATGTATAACCCTACAATTGCAGGTTATTGCATTTAACTGTTGTTAACACATTTAAATTGTCTTTTGAGTGTCTTGTCTTAAGCCTACAAACATCATAAAACAAGTTTATTTAGAACCCAAAAGTACAAAAAAAAACCCATTTTTTCAATAATATAGGTATTTTAACTATAATGTTTCCACATACCTCTGTAAGTGTAAAAAAATAAAAATCATTCACTACACTATTTCTCATAAAGGTGACTACAAGTGGATAAAAAACTATAGTATCCCTGTAAACTATCTAAAATAACTTCTTAATTTCAGTACAGGGGCTATGTTACAGTTACTATTCAAGCCAGGATGCCTAAACGCATCAAGGCGTAACTGCCATTCTAATTCCCGATTTTCCAAAATTAATGAGAAAGGGCCACCCCTAGTCTTTAATGGCACTTGGTCAATAGCCATAAACTGAAAACTGTGACCTGGATTTAAGCCTATGTGCTTTGCCAGTGCATTATCACTTTTATCATTCTTAATAGCATACATGTGTTCATACATTCGGTCCCGGACCCTACGGTCCGTTTTTCCGATGTAGAACGCTTGGCAACAATTACACATGGCTATGTAAATAATAGATTTGCTCTCACAGTTTAGAGTAAAACGAATATGGTACTTCCTGTCCCTGACCATAAATGTTTCACTTATTCTGACCTTGTTACAAAATTTGCAGAAACCACATTTGGACATACCTTTCCTTCTATGAAATGTATTTTGAGATACGTCCCTTTGTAACAATTCTTTAAGGTTGTGTGATCTCTTAAAAATAAATCTAGGTTTACTACCTAATTTTTCAACCAAAAAAGAATTTGAAGATATAAGATGCCAATTCTTGCGTATTATAGCCAGAATCCCTTTAGAATTTCTACTAAAGGTGGTGATGAAACTCAAAGAAAAGTCACATTCTTCACCCAAAGATGTAGCTGTGACTGTCTCCCCGTTGTTCATGTTAGTCTCCTCCAGTGCTGTATTAGTAATGGGGTCAACATGTATAAGATCTTGTTGGAGTAATAAAGGTTTATAAAAACCATTAGTCCTTTTACTAGTGACTTCTCCAATCAGATCTGATAACATTTGGTCAGGGTACCCTCGGTTACTAAACATTTCCCTCAATACTACACATTCTTTTGTGAAATCAACCATAGTACTGCACATTCTTCCTGCCCTCACCAGTTATCCTTTCACAATGGACCTTTTCTGTTGGTACGGGTGAAAACTGGAAAAGTGCAGGAATGAATTGCAGTATGTAGATTTTCTAAACACTGTTGACGTCAGTCCTCGACCTACAGGGTCCTTTACTAACTTGACGTCAAGATAGTCAATTTCACTAGTTGAAAATTTGAATGTGAATTTTAAGAATTCAGTTGTTGAATTCATAATTTCCACGAAACCTGCAGCTTCTAATTCCGAGCTCCTGAACAAAATAAAAATGTCGTCCAGGAACCTGGTATAGTGCATGACAGGTTCCATTAATCCAGGGATCTTCCTTAATATATTAGCCTCCCAGTACCCCATAACGTAGTTTGCCACTCCAGCCCCACACGGGGAGCCCATCGCTACACCACGTTTTTGAAGGAAGAAGTCACCATTAAAGGTGAAGTAATTAGAGGTCAGGACAATGTCCAATAATTCTGTGACCAAGTCCACTTCCAACCTGGAGGCCCCAAATACCTGAAGCATAGACCCTATCCACTCCACCGCTTCCTGATGCAGTATAGAAGTGTATAGGTCCACCACATCAATGGTTAAAAAATTGTTTTCACCATTATATGGGATGCCATTGATGTTGTCAAGGAAAGACCACGAGTCCTTACATATACTAGTGATGTCTTTGATATATTTGTCCAATATGTTCGTTATAAGTTTGGAACAGGGGTATGTGATAGAAGACCTTCCATCAATCAAGGCTCTCATAGGAGGGTTATTTATGCTCTTATGAATCTTAGGGATTCCAAACATGACAGGTATTTTTGGCAATTTATGTCAATATAGTTGTACAAATTCATATCAATTTTTCCTGCCAGGAACAAGTCCCTAAAATAACCCCTAATTCTATGGGTCTGCCCGTTAACCTCGCTCTTGGAAGATTTTATATAAGCATTAGTGTTCAACACTGTGGCCATCTTCTCATTATAAGTTAAGTTATCAAATAACACTAACCCCCCACCTTTATCAGGTTTTAATAATCGTACAGGTAACCGACAAATCTCATCTAGTAACAAAAGTTGTTCCTTAGAAATATTTGAATTACCTATACTTGCCCTGTCATTATTGTTACTAGCAAGGAATCTGAAATCCATTTCACAAATGTTCTCGAACAGTTGTAATATTGTGTGTAATGGTGGGTTAAACACACTGGCCAATTTCAAGGTAGATAAACCATCACCACCACCTCCAGTGTCCATATCATTTTGTTGATTAAACACTAATTTTAGGTTCATTTTCCTCACGTAACATTTTAGTTCTATAATTTCCTTAGAAATACTCCCAGTTCTACTTGGGACAAAAGAATTACCAAAAGCTAATAATTCAATTAGCTGCTCATCAAGAATAATATTGGAAAAATTATAAATCTTAAAATCCCCATTCTTGTTGGTAAGTATGACAGGGTAACCATGTTCAGTGGGGGAACAAGATGGATCTATTTGCACAATAGGGAAGGGGGGTGATCCAGGTACAACAGGCCTGTTAGTATCTAAGTCTATAACTAATTCTTCCTCCTGTTCGCATAAGGCCTGCTGCTGCGTTGGCCTAAAAAATTATTGCCATTACTCTGATTACCTGGTTTGTTGTTGATACTTGAATTGTGTTGGTAATTACCAGGTCCCCCATTATTTCTTGCAAAACCTTTTATTCTATTACTTCGTCTTGGTCCTGTACTAGTGTGGCCCTCATTATTTTCTTCTATTATAACATCCAAGCCACTCCTATCGTCCACTACGTCTATCGGCTGGCTGTCACTTACATGACCTGATCGAGTACCATTGGGTCCCATTAATTTAGGTTATGCACAGTTTTTAGAATAAGCTTCCCTATCTATAATCAATTTTTTATTTTTGTTAGCTTTCAACTTCAACAACAAAGTGTCAGTACTGGATAAAATCCGACCGTAGTCGAATTTATATCTGGTAAAGTCCAAGTCAATTTTTATGTCATTGTCCAAACTGTTAATTTCATCCATTAATGAGTCGATATGCAATGCATAATACTTCACAATGAGTTCTAAAAGTTGAACACCTTGTTGTTGGAAAAGTGCTTCCAAGTCGGTAAAGAAGGCTTGGTCAGTTATTAAGCCCGATGGTACAAAGGTGTTCCGTAACCCCTTGGGTATTAAGTTCTCAATAATACATTGTTTGAAGTAAGCCGACTCCAACTGCATTTTTTTTAATTTAAGCAGTTTGGAGTCAAATAACTTTAGCTTATCTGCTAAACATGTATTTCTAACATTTGGTACATTGTTGCTAAATAGCGTACCTTGCTGTCCAAAGGTTAAGTTGGCAGTGTTCAATAACCAACCTCCCAGGTCCAGTAAACCAGAATTGGTCTCATCAGGTCCGTTGTTAGGATTGACCACAACAGTTCTATCAGATCGTAAGTTAGAACAATCATTTGTAACGGCTACAGCATAAGTAACAGGGCGTCCTGCCCTCTCTTCTACTCCAAAACCGTCACCGGACAGTGGGAAAATACCTTCCGGACTGTTAGCTAGCTTTTGTAATTAAAACTAAAATTTTAAAATTTAAAATGTAATTTACAACATATGTTTCACATATGTTCTTTTTTATAATATATATGGTTTTATATTAAAGTTTTATTATATAGGTTTTTATGTTAATAGAGGACATGTATTGTGGTGCATGTTTTGTGTACCATACGTATTTTAAAAAAATTGCTGTTGATTTCAGGAAATTGGAAGATGTCACTTCCTGAATTTCCTGATATGTATGGAGCGCATTGCCTTAGATTTTAATTCCTCTGAAGAAGCCACAGAGTGCTGTGGTGAAAACGCTCTGTTTTTTATTACAAATAAATTGCGTTAAGGACATTTTGCTGTGTGGTTTCTGCTGACAAGGACCTCGTTTTGTAACTATGTAATTATCAATGTTGTATTCTTGTCACCAGTATCTATTCTGATTGTGTTGTGTTTGTCCATGTGCCACATAGCTGATGAGTGTAGTGGTATCAGCAGACCTTCTACAGTGGACACCAGTAAGTGTAGTGGGTGGTACGCATGCCATGGCTGAGTACAACACACAGTGCCTTTGGTTTGGATGCAGTACATGTACAGGACTGTACACATGGAGGTATGTCCCCGTGCAGGTAACACATCTGTTGCACATGTAATCCCACCAAGACAGGATAGGCACAACCACACAGTGCTATATATGCAGTCTGCAATGTGGATAACAGTGAACATGCTAACAACAGAGTGTATGTCCCTCTCCCCACTCTACTGTGATCCTCACCTAAGTAACATGTGTGTGCCAATGCCGGTGACATAGCCCTACCCTTAGGAGGATGTGAGGTGCTCAACTACTGTGAATAGTGTAAACAACAACTAACAACCTGATTACATACACTGTACAGTACTACAGACAGCTATGTGGGGGGATAGACACAACAGTAACTGCAATAATGGCAGTCGTGTCCACAACAGCCACATCCAGTGAGTTATAGCAACCCCAGTAGTGCTTCACACCTTAACAGTGTGGAGGAGGGCATTGACACATCTATGACCTGTGCAGGACTGAATGTCCATGGGATGGCACCTGTGGTATGTTGGCATATGCCAAGCAGTCCTGGTGGTAACATATTCTGTGAACGGAGGTAGATCCCGTAACAACTACACACATTCCTACAAGTGGGATGGTGTACAAAGGCCTGCTATGATCTACATAGGCATTGTGCACCTCCTAACTCTCATCTACACCTGATTGGGTTAAAGAGGTATACCAGGTTCAGGTTGTATTCTCTGCCTTTGACAAGTCCAAAATTGGCGGGGTCCTGTGTGTTGAGATAACCAGTGACATTGGCCATGGGTTCATTGTTGATATGTTCCATGTCCCTGCAAACCAAGGTCATCAGGCTACTGGGTGGTAGTTCCTAGCTGACATGGTGGTTTTGTGGATGTGCTTGCCAACATTGGTGAGTCCATTGTCAGGTGTATGGCTATTGGATTGTATGAGGGATCCCAGCTACTTACTGCACCTGCCCAGGAGGTTCCCCCAAGCATGACACGTCACTTGACTGTACTGCATGATATGTTAGTAATGCCAGCCTTACATCCTACAGGTGGGATGGAGTACTGTTAACATGTACTGCCCTTGTCGTGTAGGGTCCTGCTTATGGGATCTGCTAAAGTTGGTATTGTATTGCAGGCCAGACATATTTGGCTGGGAAGGGAATACCTATTTGTGCCAGATGTATGTTGTTTGGATCTCTCAAACCCATCAATGGTGCATGTGGACATATATGCTGTGGTTACGTTTCCAGTTCTATCTACAGATGTATGTCCATATATACCTATATTGATATATATATATATATATATATATATATATATATATATATATATATATATATATGTGTGTGTGTGTTCACCTTTGACAGGGGGACAATCATTCCTCTGAACGGCCCTTTCTGCAAACCGAAAGGTCTAACCCATCATTTCTTACTGCACCACAGTTAAGAGAACTGCAGTTATAAAGGCACCTTCACTGACTCCCAAACTGGAAGTTGGAATACATATCGTAATGGCAGGGGGCATGACTCCCTGCACCCCCCCTCTAGGGGGCTGGGCCCCCCACAACCCCCCTACTGTGATATACAAACTCCTAATGTGCACTACAGTGGGGATAGGTAATTATTAGGTTATTATTATAATAGGTGGCATCTACAACCAAATTGCCTAATCTGCAATGAGCGAATGCATAGTGACATTCGCTCATTGCACATTCGATGCATGCATTGCAAGATTGTGCAATACTGTGAACATACTTTTGGCCCTCCAGCTTCCGGACACATGGATTTCTCCCTTTGAAAGGTGAGCCATATATATGCTGACATATATACATTCCTAGTGCTGTATATATGTGGACATGTGGATATATACATATATATCTATGGCTGTATGAGTATCTATGTATATATGTATTTATTGACTTTTATATATATATATATATATATATATATATATATATATATATATATATATATATATATATATATATATATATATATATCTACCTATATCTACATATATATAGATATGTTATATCCATTTAAAGATTAATATATATATATATACACACAATACATCTACATGGGGGAATACATTCCCTGTAGTGTTGTATACCTGGGCTGGATGATATGTATGTGAAATCCTCATGATTATGCATGTCTGCCATGGCTTAGTGGTAAATCACTTTGTGTATGATGTGTAGGGTCCTGGTTACAAGCCTTGCAGGAGCTGTTTATTTTGTTGCTGGGCAGAACACACAAACCTGCTTACAACTGCTTTAAGGTGCCTTAATCACTCTCTATCCAATGGGCCATGTTCTGGTCAGCAACAAATTAAACAGCTCTTGCAAGGCTCAAACCAAAGACCCTGCACACCCTAGACAAACTGATGTACCACTAAGCTATGACAGGTAAACAGATATTCAGTGTTTCAGAAACATATCAGCCAGTCCTGCTGTGCAACAGTACAGAGAATGTATACCAACATCTAGATGTCTGCGTATGTAACTATAGTGCAACCTTAACAGATACAACATACCCATATATATATATATATATATATATATATATATATATATATATATATATATATATACACATATATTCAAATATATATGTTGTTTTACTAACTCTATATACATATATATCACTATCTATGCACATATACCTATATATCTGTTAGCAGATAAATATATCTATATAGGTATATATGGCCATACATCTGTAGATAGCAATTGCAGATTAACAAATACACCTATGTCCACATGCACCATTAATGGGGCTGAGAGGCCCCACACCCTATACGTCTTGTATGAATAGGCATCCCCCCCACACCCAAACACATGCACCCTGCAATACACTACCAAGTACAGTCTGCCTCCCCCAGGACATGTAACATGTGGAAGCCATCAACGTCCCCAGGATATATATATATGTGTGTGTGTGTGTGTGTGTGTGTGTGTGTGTGTGTGTGTGTGTGTGTGTGTGTGTGTGTGTGTGTGTGTATATATATATATATATATATATATATATATATATATATATATATATATATATATACATGTGACTACACATACACACGCAGATATATGTACAGTAAAATACATATGTAGGAGGTGCACACAATATGGAACAGCCACTCTGCCTACAGTTAACTTCTAAACAACTGGACACTGTATGGGCTACACATACTAATGTCAATCATTGCCTGCAACATATACCCATAGAAAGGTCATAGGAAAGACACCACACACAGGTTTGCAGAAATGGGACTGCTTTAATTATGTACCATAACAGTCCTATATGCCATATCATATAGCTATTCAAATACTGACAACCATATAAACGGAGTACTGAAACTGTGAAACAGTTACACTTATACAGTAGTCTTGTAAGGTTCACAACTGTTGCTGTCCAAGCCAAGCCCTACAGAATGTACAACAGTGCTGATAGACTGGGCCACAGGGTACCACACAATCAACAGTATGTACTGCAGGTGTGTAGTTCAGCAGCCTCTATCTACACTCTGTACAAACTCTGTAGGAGGTAATGACGTTTTGTGATCAAATGGGTTGTACCCGGAATATAACAAGGTATAACGCACAGAACAGTCTGTATGGCAGGAGTCAGCAGGCTTGCAGTACCCCATGTCATGTAAGTAATGTCAATATAGGTGGAGTATACGGTACTGTACATCCACATACCTTGTGGCAGGTCACCCCTGATACCCCCAAATTTGTAACAGCCTAGGTCATTTATGGTGCTTCCCACCTGGACTCAATAATACAAAACCATATACCACTGTTACATACACTGGCCTCTGCAGTGCATAAGGGTGCACATGTGTTGTGTAGGTGACACCCACACATATATGGCCCCAGCCCCACTGTATGTGCGGGGGATACAACAGCAGTGGACTAATGGCAGCAATGGCAGTGTGATATACTCACAGCCCACTACAGAACTCCTAACAGCATGACATATGTGCACAGCTTGGTATGTAGATGGGGGACAGAGGCAGGAACACAGGCATATATATGGAACATTGTTGCCATACACTAAGCAAGGTGCTGGTGTTACAGGAAAGTCTGCAACATACCCTTATTCAGGGAATTGAGGTTAGATATAGACATGGATATAGCCATGTACTGACAGCATGCAACACACACACTGCCAGTGTCATATCTGACACAGGACCTGTGTGGTGGACGGACAACACATGATAGGCATACCTCTGCCCAGCAAGAGGTTAGGCCTACAGTAGTGAGCTATGCAGACAGACTGCATTCCAAGGTACACTAGTATTTACACACACCCTGTAACACCAGTACTATGCAAATCATTGTACAACTCTACCCACAGTCTATCTGTAGTTTCTGAACCTCCTACAAATATGTGTCCACTCTGAGCGCACAGGTTCTCCAGTAAGAGGTATTGCTACCTGCTGCCTGTATCACTGATGCCCACACACAGGACAGATGTCCATCACACAGGAAATGTAACGTGACCACAGCCACATGCTGTAGGGAGTTATAGTGGGTGGCTGCCATGACAGTGGTAATTCAATGTAGTATACATGTGTAATTTTATATATATATATATATATATATATATATATATATATATATATATATATATATATGGCTATCTGGACAAGTATATGTACATATATTTCCATAATATGTCCTGGATATGGAGTGTAGCCGTACACCAGCCCATACCATCCCACAGTAGTAGTGCAAGGGGATGACAGCTATGTATAGCAGGTATATTGCTAGACTGTTGCTACTGTCATTGGGATTGTCTTCACAGAAATGGTGTATATGGATGCTGACATCTGTTTATAACATGTGTGCCATTGGCTGACAGACATCCTAAGGAAATCATTGTAAGGTACCGCTGCTAGCATGTATTGCCCCTGTGGAGTGCAGCAGAGATATTGGCCACTATATGTTGAACTTCAGAAACACTCTGTACAGTCCAGAGGTATACACATGATCACTTAGTGCACCATGTGTACCAGGCCTGACAATATGGATGTAGACAGCCATGTAGATGGGTATAACACATAATGACTGGTATACATTTGGCACCATAGGTGTTGGATTCACACACTCCTGTCTGGCCTGACACATAATGACTGCTGGTACAGGGGTGCCATGGCCACATACCACCCACTAGATATTGGCATACATCTGTACAGCATCCCAATACTCTGTCTGACATACATAACATTTAAGGGAGGCCTAGCAGCAGTACATCTGGCAAGTATCTGCACATAACATCCCACTAGTAAAGTACACTAAGCTGCTAGGCATGTAACAATGCACTGTGCAGGCTACAGGCAGACTGGCTCAACACTGGCCTACATCTCATATGGGGTAATGCACATGTACCTGCATATATAGCAGGCTTGACAGCCATGTCACAGCACAGGGTAAGATACACCTGTGTGACAGTGCATAACCACAGCCAATGTGAACACAGCCACAGCCACATATGGTAAGCTAGCATAATACTACAGTATATTGGCTATCTGTTCTACACCATCCTCATATGTGCCACTCACAGAATGACCCTTCATATACTGGGCTGCTACACAGTTTGTCATGATGGCTGTCTGTGGTATGGGACATGTGTGTGTATGGCCCTACAAACATGTACGGCAAAATGGTACTGTACAGTGGGGCAGCATGTAACATCTGAGAGAAGGGGAGCTAGAACAATGACATCTACCACAGTATGTACACAGGCTGAGGTACATATTATCAATACATACACTGCCGATATTCACCATCACTACACAGACCTCAGTACTGTACAATCATCCACAGAATGTCCAGCTTATGTCATGAAATATAACCACTACTGTACATGACGTGTAGCAATCTGATATATCACTGGCTTGTTTTCAGATATAATGACAGTATTTATGGTGTACAGCACATATGCACCACTTCGTGCACACCATATGTACAAAGGTTGACAGAGGTGTGGCTGACAGCACATACACAGGGCCAGTATAGACATGTTACTGTGATAATCCCATATAAATTCCATTGTAACAGGGTTTGTTGCAACATATGTCCTATGAGGGATATGAAGTCAGTAACTGTCACGGCCTTCACCATCTACAGACTGCAGTCCTCACACTACCTTATGCATTCCATGGATTGATGCACTGTGGCTAATACATGAAACGATAGGCACAACACTGCCCAGTCTGCAGATGACCCTGCAGATGGGGATTCCTCATATACATGAAACTGACATGGGAGGTATTGTGACATGTACGACAAGCATATCCAGACAAACACTGTTAAACCAATGTTACTCCAAATGCAGTATAGCAGCACTTACAGTCTGTTGCCAGGTCAGGCACATCCCCCTCCTGTTGGTTGCCTTCTTTCCACAGATGTAAATCCCCAATCCATCTGGGATGCTGTTTGCCAAACATCAAATCTAGTTCCTGCTCACAGTGACTGCAAAGACCCAACACCACCATAATGTTCCTAGGTATTGGAGTGTGTTTCCATGCAATTGGCTATGGGATTGTTACCACAGCTGTTCCACACGCAATCAGCTAGGGGAGGGCTGCAATTTGTGCAGAGGCCATCAGCTGATCATGAGCGTCACATAACCTACACATGCTGCTGCCTAAACAAGGCAGGTGTGGGTCTCCACATCCACCAGAGAGGGAGTGAGGGAGGCAGACAGATGCAGATAGATGTCAGGGAGGGGTGGGAGGGAAAAACTGAAGCATGTTTGTGTAACACACCTACCAGCACAGGGTATCAAGCTCCCGACAACTATGTAGTGCTATCACAGGTCAATGCAGTTATTGGATGCACCATATGGCTTACCTGATGTGGAGCACTCAGAACATATATGTCAGGGTGAGTGACATCTGCAACAGGGAGACAGTAGATATACGGTAGGTGTCGTACACGTGCCTGTCTGCATGAACATGTGCCAGCATCAACACATACACACTCACACAGGGATGCACAAACATTGACACACTTGGCAGGGCCAGGAGTGCAACTCATCAGTAGCGGGATTGCCACAACACATCAATGTGCAGGTATCACATGCACCACATGGGTCATACGGAGGCTGTATGGGCAAAGAGTATGAGGAGATGTCAGACATCAGACAGCATGCGTCAGTATGCCTTGGGGGGGTTGTAGTAAGTGTGGATGTGGACATACGCACCATACAACACACACGTACACACAGGGTGCCAGTTCTGACATGCATGGGTGCATGTCTACATGGGTGTGTGGTGGTCAACTGTGCCAGCAGGCTGTACAAGGGTAGGCAATGGGTATACCATGGTATCAGGCCACATGACAATAGTCTGCATTGTGGCTCAGGGCTGTAGTTACTGCATTTGCCCACACAGGTGGGTATTGCATCCCCCATCCAGTCAGCTGGGTGACTATTGTGTGTGACCAATGCTGTACACCACATGCCATGTATATGTTCCTTAGTCCATGACATGGATGGTGTCTGGGATGTGCATACCTCCCACATGCATGTACAGTGACATGTGGAACTGTACCTGGGGTGTCTGGCCCATGTTGTGAACACAGCTTATCATCAGTTGTGCCAGTCTTGCCCACCTGTGGCAGGAAAAGGTAATGGGCAGCAGGTTTACCCTTCACCTACACTGATGGCATGCCAACAGCATTCCCTGATGTCAGTGTCATCTGTCCATACAAGGCACGTTGTCAGGCATGGTATGTCCGTTGTGAGTTACATGTGGAGGAACCACAGGTGGTGCAGGTGTCCATTGGGGAACATGGTGGAGGTGCACTGTCTGCATGTACGTGCATATTGGACAGATGGCCATGGTGACATGCCCTCTGTAGCCCACTGCTATCACTGCCTAGTTACTATCAGTGGCCAATATGCAGTGTACTAACCACATATTGGCTGTTGCCAAGGCATGTGTGTGCATATGACACATAGGTTGAGTGTGTGCTCTGGGTAATAGTGGGGTTGCTAATTTGGATTGGCTGGCCTTGATGTCACATGTATGGGTATGGCTTTGCACCCCAGCCTCCCATCTAATTTACATATGTTATCCCTGTATGGTTGACATTGTGATATATAGTAGGGCTACCATAAAAGTAATGAGCAAAACCCCCTCCACATTGGCCACAGGTGTCACATGCTCACCTCTACACAAGATATGAGTTACACACACACACACACACACACACACACACACACACACACACACACACACACACACACACACACACACACACACACACACACACACACACACACACACCTGTCATGTCTGGGAGTTAAAACCCTACCTAACTAGTTTATTACACTACAGCACTATGCAGTTATAGTATGGGCCACAGACATTACTGGAGTACTTCTTCCCCAAAGGTGTATTTCACAGTGACTGACATCAGCAGGATTACCAAAGTAGGGCATTTCACCTGTACTGTGAGTGACTAGCCTAAAATGCATTGTTGCCTACACAAACAGTGAGACACACACAAAACATCCATAACTGTCATGTGTGGGTATAGAACCTCTGTCAAGGCCTATATTACACTACAGTATGGAGCAGTTATAGGTCGTACCACAGGGATTACAGGGAACTTGCTCCCCAAAGTAGTATTTCACAATGAATGACATCAGCAGGATTGGCAATGTAGGGCATTTGAATTGTACTGCACGTGAGTAGCCTATGATGCATTGCTCCATACAGACATTGAAACACACGCAAAACACCCAGATCTGCCATGGGTGGTGATGGAACCCTACCACAGTTCTAAATCACAATACAGCAGTACACAGTTACAGGCCACCCTGCAGACATTACTGGGCTATGACTTTCCCAGAGGTGTATTTCTAGGTGAATGACATCAGCAGCCTTGCCAACGTTGGGTATATGAATTCTAAGGAGTGTGTGTGACCTAAAAAGCATTGTCCATCACTCAGTCATGAACAAATAGAGACACAAAGACACACAGATTCATACACACACACAATTGCCAAGACTGGGATTAGAACCCCTACCTAACTACTTTATCACACTATAGCAGTGCGCAGTTACAGGACGCGATATGGAGATTACTGGGCTATGATTTCCCCAGAGGTGTATTTCTAGGTGAGTAACATCAGCAGCCTTGCCAAAGCCGAGTATATGCATTGTACGGAGTGTGAGTGGCCTAAAAGCATTGCTCTCTATGCAGTCAGACACACACACACAAGCACACAGTTGCCAGGTCTGGGGTTAGAACACCTACCTAACTACTTTATCACACTACAGCAGTGCGCACTTACAGGATGAGCTATGGAGATTACTGGGCTATGATTTCCCCAGAGGTGTATTTCTAGGTGATTGACATCAGCAGCCTTGCCAAAGTCGAGTGTGTGTATTGTATGGGGTGTGAGTGGCCTAAAAGCATTGCTCTCTATGCAGTCAGACACACACACACACACACACACACACACACACACACACAGTTGCCAAGTCTGGGGTTAGAACACCTACCTAACTGCTTTATCACACTACAGCAGTACAGAGTTACAAGATGCGCTATGGAGATTACTGGGCTATGATTTCCCCAGAGGTGTATTTCTAGGTGCGTGACATCACCAGCCTTGCCAATGTTGTGTATATGAACTGTACTGAGTGTGAGTAGCTTAGAAAGCATTTCTCTCTACACAGGCAGAAACTGAAACATGCACACATACACACACTGACACAGTTGCCAAGTCTGGGGTTAGGAGTACTACCTAACTAGTTTATCAGTACAGCAGTACACAGTTCATAGGTTCATAGGTTCATACTAGGCTATCTGCCCTGGGGCAATTATAAGCCTAGCCCGATTCTGTATGGCTTACGCCACCCCTTGATTTGAGTATACTGTGCCCTTTTCAAGGTTTAGTTTACTGTGCCTCTGTCTAATAGTGACACGGGAGTAATCCCTGGGACAAACCTACGATCCCCCATCCACCTATCGAGATTCTTCTTGAAGAGATTCAGTGAGGTGCTCTGCCTCACATGAACTGGAATTCTAATTCCAGAGCGAAGGGAGCCTCTGGGTTATGAACCTGTCCCTCCAGCAAGTTCTATTTATTTCTGTGCTGAGGTTCAAGTCCCTCGAGCGTGGCTCTAAGGGATTTAGATTTACTGAGGTGGAGCATGTCCATTAATTCTGGATTTGACATAGCTTTGTATGTCAGGCATAGATCGCCTCGAAGTAGGCGGTATGCAACTGAGTAGAGATGGAGTTTTTTTAACCGAGCAGCATATGACATCTGTTTGAGACCCTTGATCCTCTTGGTGAGATACTTTTGGGGTCTTTCTAATTGCTGCAGATGTCGGGTAAGGTACATCCCAAAAGGGGCATTGTATTCTATGATGGGCCTGATGAGGGATGAATAAAGGGGCACGATTACCTCTCTTGATCTAGATGTGAAACCCTTTGTGATGAGGTGGGCTATGTAGAAGGTATTTCTAACCACTTTGGCAATGTGGTTTTCAAAGGAGAGATTGCTATCAACTTGGGTCCCCAGGTCCCTAATAACTTTCTCTGTACTTAATGGGTTTCCGCCTATGTGGTAATTTGTGGGCACGTTGTTTTTGCCAAAGGGTATGACTATACATTTTTTGGCATTTAGCTTTAAACCATGGTGCTGGCACCAGTTATCTGTCTCTGTGAGACCTTTTTGAAGGATGTTTGTGTCAGCTGAAGAGTCGATTATGGCGCCCAGTTTGCAGTCGTCTGCGAACTTGGTGAGCCATAGTCCTCCCACGTTTGCCTGTACCTCGGAAAAGTATATATCGAACAAGAGTGGTCCCAGGACAGAACCCTGTAGGATGCCACTTGTGACCGGTTTCGAGTCTGACATGGCTTCAGCAACTCTCACTCTGTGGGTTCTGTCTTTGAGCCAGTTTGCGACTCATCTTGTGACATATGGGTTTATATTTAAGCTGGATAGCTTATCTATGATGCCCGAGTGGGGTATTGTGTCAAATGCCTTTGCAAGGTCCAGATAGGCTGTGTGGACTACCTTCCCTTCATCTATGGCTTTGGTGACTGTTTCGAAGAAGTCAACCAGGTTCAAAAGGCTGGATCTGCCCTTGACAAAGCCGAACTGGGTAGGATCTAGTGTCTGTAGGTCCCCAATGTCTTTGTTTATGAGCTCCATGATGATCCTCTCCATAGCCTTGCAGACTAAGCTAGTCAGGCTTATGGGGCGATAGTTTCCAGGGTCCGTAGAGGCTCCACCTTTGTGGAGTGGGGCCACTGTTGCTGTACTCCATTCTGTGGGCACATATCCTGTAGTGAGGCTGAGATTGTATAGCTGTTTTATTTGAGGGATTAGTTCCTCTTGGAGTTCATGTAGGACGCAACCTGGGACACCATCTGGTCCCATGAAAGCAGTGTTTTTTGCTTTGGAGAGGGCAGCCTTCACCTGAGCATCATAGATGTTTGGGAGGCAGCCCTCTGCCGGGATAGATACTTGCTCTTTTGGGGAGGAGGGGGTGGAGAAGTTTGCACTGACCCTGTCTGCCAGGATATTGGCGATGTCTGTGGGTTCAGTGTATTTTCTGTCGTTTAGAATAAACTCTGAACAAGTCTGGGAGTTGCATCCCAGGTTCCTAACATAACTGAAAAAAGCCTTATGATTGTCTTTGGTGTCCTGTGCAATTTTTCTCTCGAAGCTGGCCTTGGAGGATTTTATAAGGGATCGTAATTTTTTGCTAGTACTGATCACAGATGCCTTCCCTATTAGGGATTTTGCTCTATCATGTAGCAGCTTCCTCCTTCTGTTGTACAGTTTATTTATGGCAGGGGTCCACCAGACTGGACGCCTGCCTTTGGATGATTGTGTCTTGGTTTTGTTTGGGATAGCATGATCCATGCATTCCTGGAGATATCCGTAGAATACGTTTATATAGGATTCTGCAGTTTGGGCCGTAGTTTCCACTGGCCCTGGGGCCTTGAAGGATTCCACTTTGGTTTTGAGAAGTGAGAAGTTTTTCACTGTGGTTTTCTGGGCTGGGGGTGGGGTCGGGATGTGGACATCCAGTGAAATTAATTTATGGTCTGATCTTACCAATGAGGGATATACTTCTGGTGTGGAGCATAGAGTCCCCATGTTGGTAATGATCAGGTCTAGTATGTTGTCCCCTCTTGTGGGAGTGGTGACTAGTTGTTCCATAGCATTTGAGTTTATAATTTCCAGAAACCTTTGAGCTAAGGTTCTGGGGCTTGAGTAGTGCACCCAGTCAATGTTTGGGTAGTTGAAGTCGCCCAATATAATGGTGTTTGGAGAGATATTCATGTTCTCCAATGTTTTTAGGAAAGCTGAGTGGGATTCCTGACTTATAGAGGGTGGTCTGTAGGATGCTATAAACTGAAAAGCAGTCTTGCCCACTGTTAGTTGCACATGGATGGTCTCCGATACTTTGTACAATGCCACTAACCTGGAGGTATGGATATCCTTGATAAATATGCAAACTCCCCCTCCTTTTGTGGTTCAGTCCGGGTTTTGGGGCCGAAAAGCATGATAGGAGTTATGGGACGTGCCATGGGGATTACTAAGCTACAGCTCCCCCAAAGGTGTATTTCACATTGGATGACCTCAGCAGGCTTGTCATGATACTGCTATGGGGAGGGCGGTGTGTGATGGGCCGTAACCCATTCATGTAGGGGTTGACATGCCACATGCGGGCACACACGGGGTCATATGCCACAGGTACGTGTATACAGCTACTAGGTGGCAACTTCCTTGTACAGTCATGTTGCACAGCTGGCACGTGCAACACGCCATCATGCTGAAAGATACTGGTGGCTAGTATCTGCAATGAGTGACACCTGCACCTCATGTGTTTGGGGCCCTTTGGCTGTGTGCTGGGTGGGACAGGCCCAGATGGCTCCTTGTCATGGTCATCCTCTTCAACACATCTATGTCCATCTACCTTTGGCTTATTATAGTGTGTTGCCCTTACATATATGTCTGTATTCCTATCCACTGTGTGCAAGGCAGGAGTGGTGCATACTGACATGTGTCTGCACTAAGAACTGCAACTGACAGATATGTCTGGTTCATTGTTGTTTGCTGACATGGCCTTCATGTGTTTACTTGTGTGAGCATGCCCAGTATGGCCTTTCAGTATGTTGTTGACTGACATTGCCTTCATTCCTCTAAGTGTGTGAGCATGCCCAGTATGGCCGTCTATACTGCATGTGTGGAGCAGGTCAAGGTGGTTTGTACTGCGGTGCTGACCTTTGTGGTGTACACCAACAGGTAGCATGCTGTGTCTGCAGGGTATACATCAGTCATTTAGCATTGACTGTTGCTACATTTCTGCATGGGGGGGCACCTGACTGTTTCTATATTTCTACACAGGGGTGGGGGAGGCACACCTGACTGTTACTATAAGTGTACATGGGATGGTGGGGCACACCTTACACTTTTACACAGTTGCTAGGACTGTACTGGTATGTCAGGTACACCATTTCAGTCTGTAGTCTTACCTATCCTGCTGGCTAGAGGCATACAAGTGTACTACAGATCGTAGCTTTCACTACCTACACATTAGTTTCTGACTTCCTAGCCTTCACAACTTACATCCAACTGGCTGGCCTGTTGTAGTCTGTCTGTGTAGGGCTGGGGTAGGGGTTACCCATGGGGCTCATTCAGAGGCCATAGTACAGCATTTGATTGTGTTTGTCTACACCTATCCTGCTGGCTGCGACTGTTGTTGGGTATGTGCCCCCCAATGGCATGTGTGAGTCACTTACCTTGTGGGTGTCCCAGTATTGAGGGTGGTGCTGCAGGGCTGCCTATGTCGGTTGCACATAGTACATTCCCTATACATGGTTGAGCACAGGTAGTGTCATGTTTGGCATCCCTTTTACTGTATGTGCAAGTCGGAGAGAGGTGTCATTCCCTGGGTCCCTACTGTGTCAGCGTATGTGCTATGCATTGCCTCTTTGCCAAGGCCAGGGCATACTGTGCACGCCTCTTTCTCCCTACTGGGGCAGGCTCAGGTTGTTCCTCTTCTGAGTCACTCTGCACCTGTGCAGGTCTTGGAATTGGTGGGGGGGGGGCTGTGTGGCCCTGCCCCATGCTGTTCCTGCTGCAGATGTTTACACAGGATCATATTGTGTAGCATGGCACATACAAGGACAATTTGGGTACATGTAGTTGGTGAGTACTGCAAGGCTCCACTGGATGCGTCCCAGCACCAGAACTGTGACTTGAGCATCCCAAACACATGCTCTATTATGATTTGTGTTTGTGGGTGTGCCTCATTATGGAGTTCTTGTTCGGGTGTGTGTGCATTTCTGATGGGTGTCATCAGCCATGGCTACAGTGTGTATCCAGCATCCCCCACTAGGTGACCATGTGGGATGACCCCATTGGCAAATCTCTGGTACAGCTGCGTCAGATGCCAGATGTGGGAATCGTGGTAGCTTCCAGGGCAGCCTGCATACAAATTCATTATCATGCCCTGGGCATCGCCCACAACCTGGCAGTTGATGGAGGGGAAGCCCTTGCAGTTGATGTAGACCCTAGCCCGCTCACCTGGTGGTGCTTTAATGCATATGTGCATGCAGTCTATTGCACCCACTACCTCAGGGTATTCTGCTATTTGGTGGAAGAGACACATATTGCTGGTCAACGCCTCAGGGGTGATGGAGAAATATACATGCTCACCGACATGTGCTGACATGGCATTCAGGAACTGGTGGAGTGCCCTGGATGCTGATGCCTGTGAGATCCCCATCATATCCCCAGCTGGCCTTTGGAAGGTACCTGTAGCTAGTATTCGTAGGCCTACACATACCTTGGTATCCACTGGGATGGGTTCCCCTCTGTTGGTTCTGTGTCAGGCATGGCCGGCACAGCTCAACAATATGCTGTAGGAGGTTCCTGTCCACCCTATAGCGCTCAACTATCTCCAGCTCATGTAGCCCTTGGTAGGTTACCCTGGGTCTCCTCACTGTGAGTTGCTCAGCAACATTCACATCCTCACCACCCTCAGCCTCTTCCACACGCTGGTTGATGATAGTAAAAGCAGCCCCTAACATTTTTTCTCTTGCTTTCGTTTTGTAATATTTCCCCATCCGTATACACTGGTGGTGCAGAGTTTCTGGGAAAAACAAGGGGGAAAGGTGTTTGCATAGTTTATAGTGCTGGGCTGGGCTGGGCTGCTCTGCTGTCTGTGTAATTGGCTGATTCTAATACATTTCACCTGTCAGCTAAGCTAGTTCTCCTTGATTACCTTTCTACTGCTGTTTTCCCTTCCCATTGGCTCCCTGTTTAATCCCGGGGGCGTGCCTCGCAAACGGAGTGCTCAAATGTGCACAGAGCTGCTTTTTCCAAGTTTAACTTTCTTTTTCTTCCTGTACAACCCAGTGCACGGCGTGCACAACCACTTACACTTTGTAGATAGTGCTAGGCAAGTTTAGACACACCCCTAGCTTAGCTGTGCTAAGCTAGGAGCAATCCCAAACCACAGGTCTCCAATCCACTTACAATATGCCTGACATAGCCCTCCATGATGTCACCTATATCCTAGTCTTGCACCCAGCTATTTATACTCTTACACTCTTGGGACCTGCCTCACACCCTGGCAAATTCTGGGATTCACTAACCCTTCCCTCATTTGTATAGGATTTCCTGCTAATGCATAGTTACATGTCCCACACTGAGCCTCCCCCCTTAGCAACCATTACTCACTGGCCAGGTTTTCTTCTGACTGCCATTGACTTCCATGGCAGAATACTGATTTTAGTTAGAATGCTTATTTTAGATTTATTTTATTATTTTCCCCCGATCACGTTTGCACATTGCAGCCCTATGTTTAACCAGGCGAGATCGGCAAAAAGAAAATTAAAAGTTGTTTAGTTTGCAATGCCATTGGCCTTCTACTTGGATATTGCCATACTTCCTCAATGATAAGCAGCCTTTATTTGTGCTGTCATAGCTCCTTTCTGTAGATTGCAGAAACGCACTCGGTTACTAACCAAATACATTTCTGCACACTGCACTCATCCTGCATGGACGGCTGCCAGCTTCCTGGATCGCATATTACCCTCATTTGCATGGTTTTCATCTGCAAATGAGGGTAATTTGCATACAGGAGCTCGGTCCATGCAGGATTAGCCTAAGAGCTCACGTGCACGTCCCGTCACATACACACACACACACACACACACACACACACACACACATATATATATATATATATATATATATATATATATATATATACACACACACACACACACACACACACACACACACACACACACACACACACACATATATATATATATATATATATATATATATACACACACACACACACACACACATATATATATATACACACACACACACACACACACACACACACACACACATATATATATATATATATATATACACACACACACACACATATATATATATATATATATATACACACACACACACACACATATATATATATATATATATATATATATATATATATATATATATATATATATATATATATATATATATATATATATATATATATATATATATATATATATATATATATATATATATATATCTATATATATATATATATATATATATATATATATATATATATGGATCCCTATCACACCGACATGCCACAAACCCGACACTCAAAACAACGACATCAAAACACCGAAAACGCACAAAATCGACAACTCACAAAACTGAACACCATAACACCGACACCCAAAACACCGACACACAAAACGTAAACTACACATAACACACAACTATATATGCACTAACCCTAACCCAAACTCTAACCCTAAAGTCCGACACTACCGCACACTTACCCTACCCGCACCCTAACCATAACTCACTTAACCCGCCACTAAACCTACATTCAGTCACTATCGCACACTTACCCTAACTCACTTAACCCGCCACTACACCTAAAGTCCATCACTACCGCACACTCACCTTTCCCGCACCCTAACCCTAAATCCCACACTATTTCACACTTACCTGTCCGCTCCCCAATGCTAAATCCCTCACTATCGCACACTTACCTGTCCGCTCCCTAATGCTAAATCCCTCACTAGCACACACTTACCTGTCCGCTCCCTAACGCTAAATCCCTCACTAGCACACACTTACCTGTCCGCTCGCTAACGCTAAATCCCTCACTAGCACACACTTACCTGTCCACTACCTAATGCTAAATCCCTCACTATCGCACACTTACCGACTCGCACTCACACGTTGCCCATGTCGGTGTTTCGTCTGTCGGGATTTCACATTGTCGATCATCTGTCTCGTCGGTCTTCTCGTGTCCGTCGTCTTAGCGTCGGTGTTTCAGCGTGTCGATGAAGTCAAGGGGACCCATATATATACATACACACACACACACACACACACACACACACACACATACATACATACATATATATATATATATATATATATATATATATATATATATACATAATGTCAAAGCCATGGCCTCAAGCTAAATGCCAAAAAAATGCATAGTCATCCCCTTTGGAAAAAACAAAGTACCCACAGACTACCACATGAATATGGAAGACATAATAAGGGATCTGGGGACCCAAGTAGATAGCAACCTCTCCTTTGATAATCACATTGCCAAAGTGGTTAGAAAATCCTTCTATGTGGCCCACCTAATTCCAAAAGGGTTTGCATCCAGATTGAAAGAGGTCATTGGGCCCCTCTACGCATCACTCATCAGACCCATCATTGAGTATAATGCCCCATTTGAGATGTACCTTACAAGACACCTGCAACAACTGGAAAGACCACAAAAGTACCTCACCAAGAGGATCACTGGCTTCAAGCATATGCCCTATGCAGCTCAACTGAAGAAACTCAGTTGAATACTGTCTATTCAGAGGTGATCTCTGCCTGACATACAAGGCCATGTCCAACCCAGAATTGATGGGCATGCTCCACCCAAAGAAAACCATATCCTCTTGAGCCACATGCTCTAGGGATCTAAACCTCACCACAACAATAAATAGGACACGCTGGAGGGACAGATTCCTGTCCCAGAGACTTTCCATGCTCTGGAACAAGATTCCAATCTACATTAGGCAGAGCTCCTCACTAACCCTCCAAGAGAAACTTTGACGAGTGGATGGGAAACAGAAAGTTTACCCCGGGGATCACTTCAATGGCTCTGCTGGACAGAGGCACAGGGAACTAATCTAAGGGGGGGGGGGGCGGCGAAAGCCAACACATTCCAGCTAGGCTTATAAATGCCTTCGAGCAGATAGCCTAGTACCTTCCTATGAACCTATATATATATGTGTATATATATATATATATATATATATATATATATATATATATATATACACACACACACACACACACACACACACACACACACACACACACACCCTATATATATATATATATATATATATATATATATATATATAGGTCAGCCCAACCAGCGTGCCAATTGTAAACTGAGCATATGCCAATAGAACAAAGTCCGGTCACCCAGAGTGTTTTCTATTAATATATGTTAAGGCTTTCCAGTTTTCTTGAGCTAACAGGTCAAGAGGAAAGTATGGCGGGCAGAGAAAATACAAGGGAGATCAGGTGCATTATGCAAAACTAAAGAAATGTACCTGATTTTCCTTGTATTTCTGCTCTGTTTCTCTTGTACTTCTAAACTGTCTGGATTTCAAACATTTTTTTAAAAACAAAAAACAAAAAGAAGCAACAGATCTTTCTTTCTCCATTGTTTTCTTTCCAAAGCACTGATGTAGACGTAAGCATGGGAATGTAAGTCCCATATGCATGTGCAATACATCAAGAAAGCAGCAGAATACAAAAAAAAAATGGAGGAACATCGTGGCACCATTTCACAAAGACATTATTTAAGAAAAGTAAGCAATTTCTTTCTTAAATAATGACATTGTATAGTAGCAATAACCAACTCCTGAGTGTGATATACTGAAGATTTACCCACAGTTGCCTTTGTTTAATCACTCTGACTTCACCCTCATGATTAAACCACACCAACTGTGGGTAAATCTTCATTATACAATGACCCCCCCCCATGAATATTCAAAAACGTGCACACTGATTGGTCAGCGTGCACATTGTAAATCAGACTTATACTAATAGAAAAAGGAGAACGCAAGATCTCAGTTGCTTTTTAGACACTGTCTCGCTATGTTAAAAGAGTTTAATATAGCAAGACAGCTTTAAAAAAAGTAACGGAGATCTTCCTTTCTCCGTTGCTTTTTTTAAAGCTGTCTCGCTATGTTAAACTCCTTTAACATACCGAGACACTTTGTAAAAAGCAACCGAGATCTTGCTTTCTCCATTGCTTCCACCCACAGCTCTGATGTACTGCGTAAGCATACGCATGCGCAGTACATCAGAACTGCCGCAGAATACCAAACAGCTGCAGAAGGGCAGTAAGGAGGCATTATACAATGCCATTATTTAAGAAAAGTAAGTATTTTTTTTCTTAAATAATGTCATTATAATAAATAACACGCCTGGGTGTGGGTAATGCTGGATTTACCCACGGTTGTCTTTGTTTGGCCACTCAGGCTTCACCCTCGTGACCAAACCACACCAACCGTGGGAAACTCCAGCATTACCCACACCCAGGCATGGGGTTATTGCTATAATATACCATGCTTATTTGTTGGTTATTGCTATAATATCCTGTATATAAGCATACCTGTATTTATAGACATGTATATATATATATATATATATATATATATATATATATATATATATATATATATATATATATATATATATATACACACACATAGAGATATGTGTGTGTGTGTGTGTCCATTACATGTGCACACACATGCATATATGCACACACATACATAGATATACATATGTATATCTATCTATATATAGTTATTATGCACACACGCATATACAGACACACATTCTCTGTACACACATACATGTATGTACAGAGTCACATGCCCACACACATAAATACATACATATATATATATATATTATATATTATATATATATATATATATATACACAAACACACACTATAGAGACATATACTCACATTTTATATACACACACATATATATATATATATATATATATATATATATATATATGAATATTATGTGCACACATGCACATATGCACAAACATGCACTGATTCGTGAATGTACACACATATGGACACACATACATAAATACACACATGCATATTTATATAGCTATATTATGTGCACACACATACACAGATACACATGCACATAGGCACACACACATTCACATATACATGTCGTACACACATACATACTCACATTTTATACATCACAAAGGATGAAATCAGACAAAAAAACTTCACCAAGGCAAACTGTACCCTCCTAGATGAAGGTATAAATGCATTCCAAGCCCCACCCCATGCTGGAAATGGTAACTACACCAAAACTTATACTGAAGAACAGCACATTCACTTGCATTAGTGTATAAACTCGGCCATACCAGAAAGAATCAAAGCTAGAACCCTAAGTTAAAACAAGCTGCCATGGTGGACATCCAGCATCAACAAACCTTACAATAAAAGCAAAAAGTTGTTGTCCAAGAAAACAAAGGCAAGGCCCCAACAATGGAAAAGCACCCTCCTCAGCCTCAACAGGCAAATAAGACAACTTGTCAAATCCTCCAAGTGCTCCTTTGAAAGAAATATATAAAGTACAGCCAAGAATAACTATGATGCCTTTTACAGCTATGTACGTAACCTAAAGGGTAGGACCCAAGCATGTGCAGAACTAGTCACCAATGGTATCACACACTGAAAATTTCACGCCCTTATCCCCTCCTAACTTACAACAACCCTTCCCCCAAACTCCCCCCTATCCTACATATCTGAGGAGCAGACTGTCAAAGCCTTGTCCAAAGCAAAAACACAGCCTCTATAGGACCAGACGACATCCCAGACTGTCTTCTAAAAAGGCTAAAAAATGAACTAGTATCACCACCAAGTACCCTTTCCAATCACAGCCTAACCACAGGCTTTGTTTTTGTGGAATGGAGACCAGCAACAGTAATTCCCCTCCACAAAGGTGGCCTAGCAATAGACCTGGGAAATTATGGGTCTATATTACAAGATCGAATGCTTAGGTGATCGAACACCTAAGCATCGATATTGCAATATCGAAAGCAGAAAACAGCAAATGGACGATTATATGCAGGAAAAGTTTTCCCTTGTCCGTTTGCCAGATTTTGACATTTTGTCTACTGTAGAGTGATCTTGGAGTTGGTATATTTAGTTAGGGGTGTGTGGGGGGCACAGCTCCCCTCTTCGGTGGTGTGGGGGACGAAGCCTCCCACTTAGTTTGGGTGCAAAGTTTTTTTTTTTTTTTCCCTGTGGCCGACTGACATGTTTTCCTGCGCCGTTCGACGTTTTTGGGTTCGATATAACAAGTTTGTTGTTTAGATGTTTGATCACCTAAGCATTCGATCTTGTAATATAGATGTGAAATTACAGACCCACAAGCCTGGCCAGCCTCATCTGTAAGGCTAAGGAACGTATCATTATGGACCTCATAAATAAAGACATAGATGACCTCAAACCCTGGATCCTACCCAATTTGGCTTTATGAAGGGCAGATCCTGCCTGTTAAATCTGGTGGATTTCTTTGAAAATATGACCAAGGCCATTGATAAGGGCAAATCTGTGCACACAGCATACCTCAACCTAGCAAAGGCATTCGATACAATCCCACATTCAGGCATTACCAGTGAACTTAGCAAACTGAATGTAAACCCCTTCTTTGTAAGATGGGTTGCCAACTGGCTCACAAACCAGACACACACTATCAAAGTGGGTGACTCCACATCAACTAGCAGACCTGTTACCAGTGGGGTGCCACAGGGGTTAGTGCTGGGCCGCCCACTGTTTGGTATATATTTCTCAGAAGTTCAGGTCAAAACTAAGGGGTTGTGGCTGACCAAATGTGCAGATGACTGCAAGGTAGGTGCAATCACTGAATCCCCAAATGATGTCACTATACTCCAGGAAGGTCTCATGCAGACCAGCAACTGGTGTATTAGTCATGGTCTCAAACTGAATGCAAAGAAATGCATCATCATTCCCTTCAGCTCAATCAATGTACCCAAACACTATCAAATCAACAATACCCTAAGTACCTATGAAGTGGTAAGGGACCTGGGATCACAAGTTGACTGTTACCCTAAATTCGACCAAGTGTCTACTGTAATAAGGTAAGCTTTATACGTAGCACACTTCATTAGTAAAGGCATCGCCTTGACAGCAAACTAAGTTATAACCCCCTATACTAAGCACTTATCCAGTCCATAATTGAGTCTAATGCCCTGTTTGGCATGTAATGTACTAAGAAATCCTCCAGGCAAACACCAGATAAAAAATCAGGACTCCACAGCTGGAAGCAGCAAGCTTTAATCACGGTGCAGTGCATTCGACTCAGCACCCAGTAAAATACCAGTAGCAGCAGTTAATAAAACCCAATACAAGGTTAAAGCAGTTGGCAACAGTAAGTATGACCCAACACAAGATAAGAACAATAACAGTTAAGCGCTTTCACCAAACAGATGTCAGGCTTCATCAGAACAAGTTGTAATATTTGAACTGCTCCTTTAATATAATTCACTGGGTATTTTGAAACTGCTGGTTATATTTAAGGAGCTTTGCCAACTGTTTTAACCTTGTTCATAGTTTCATAGATAGGTACTAGGCTATCGGCCCTAGGGCCTATACAAGCCTAGCCAAAAAGGTACCCTGGCTTTTGCCACCAAAGAACATTTTTTCCTGTGCCCTGTTGAGCAGAGCCACAGAGGTGATCCCGGGGTGAATTTCCTATTTCCCATCCAATCATCAAGATTTTTTTTGGAGAGTGCTAATGAAGAACTTTGTCTGATATAGATAGATAGTTTGTTCCAGAGTATGGGAAGTCACTGGGACATGAATCTATCCCTCCAGCATGTTCTGTTAATTGTGGTGACAAGGTTTAGGTCCCTAGAGCATGTAGCTCGGAGGGATTGGGATTTCTTTCAGTGGAGCATGTCCAACAGCTCTGGGTTTGACATAGCTTTGTATGTTAGGCAGAGATCGCCTCTGAGTAGGTGATATGCGACGGACTAAAGTTGGAGTTTTTTGAGATGGTCTGCATAGGGCATCTGTTTGAGGCTAGTAATCCTCTTTGTGAGGTATTTCTGTGACCTTTCCAGTTGTTGTAGATGTCTTATGAGGTACATACCAAAAGGGGTGTTGTACTCTATTATGGGTCTAATGAGTGACAAGTAGAGGGGAAAATGACCTCTTTTTTCCTGGATGAGAATTTTTTTGTAATGAGGTGTGTCACGTAGAAGGATTTCCTGACTACTGTGGTGATGTGATTATCAAAGGAGAGACTACTGTCCTCCTGTGTCCCAAGGTTTCTTCTCACACTTTCGGTGTTATGTAGACTACCACCTATGTGGTAGCTCATAGGAACAGAGTTTTTACCAAAGGGGATGACAATGCACTTTTTGGCATTGAGCTTGAGGCCATGGCTTTGACATCCGGCATCTGTTTCAGTGAGGCCCTTTTGTAGGATGTCCACATTGTTAGGAGTTTCAATTATGACTCCTTGTTTGCAGTCATCTGTGAACTTCATTAGCCAAAGACCTTCTTTGTTAGCCTGTACTTCAGAAAAGTAGATACCAAACAGGAGAGGACCCAGGACTGAACCCTGTGGTACTCCACTTGTCACTGGTCTAAAGTCGGATTTGGAGTCTGCTACTTTCACAGTGTGGGTTCTGTCAGTGAGCCAGTTGGCAACCCATCTTGTGACATAGGGATTTATACCTAGTTTAGTGAGTTTATCTATAATTCCAGAGTGGAGGATGGTGTCAAAAGCCTTGGCGAGATCTAGATAGGCTGTGTGAACCACCTTACCATCGTCTACGGCTTTGGTGACTGCTCCAAAGATGTCAGTCAGGTTTAGGAGACATGATCTGCCTTTTACAAACCCAAACTGGGTGGGCTCCAGAGTTTGAAGATTACCAGTGTCTTTGTTTATAAGTTCCATGATGATATGTTCCATGGCCTTGCAGACCAGGCTCATGAGGCTAATGTGTCGGTAGTTCCCAGGGTCCGTGGTGGCTCCCCATTTGTGGAATGGGATAACCATTGCTGTGTGCCATTCAGTGGGCACAAAGCCTGAGATGAGGCTATGATTGAACATGGTGCTTAGTTGGGGTGCCAGTTCATTCATGTAGTTCATGTAAAACACATCCTGGGATATTGTCAGGTCCCATGGATGCTGTGTAGGCTTGGGAGACTGTGTTTTTTACCTGTGCAGTCGTGATTACAGGAAATTTGCATTCTTCTGGTATAGAGGTGGGCCCTTTAGGGGTGGGGGGGTTAAAGTTACCACTGAACCTATCTGCCAGGATGTTGGCACTATTAGTTGGTTCTCTATATTTAGTGCCATTGTGCTGTAACTCAGAGCAGATCTGAGTGTTGCCATTGAGATTCTTGACATAGCTATAGAATGCTTTGTGGTTGTCTTTAGAATCAGTAGTGATTTTGATCTCAGCTTCTTCCCGAGGCTGACCAGGGAGTTCCTCCAGTCATGGGATTTTACTCTTTTTTGAAACAGTTTCTTTCTTCTGTTGTAGAGTTTGTTTATGGCAGGGGACTACCAGATTGGCTTCCTTTTTTTGGAGGCTAGCATATTGGTTCTGTTAGGGATAGCACGATTCATGTACTTGTGCAAGTGCTTATAAAGTGCATTTGTGTAAGCTTCAGCAGTCGTACCTCTATTGTCCGTCTGCATGATTGCTGTGAAGTTTGCCACTTCTGTCTTAAGAAGCATGAAGTTGGCTTTGGAGAAATTCTTTACGGTTGTTTCCCTAATGGGGGGTGGGGGGCGGGATGTGGATATCTAGGCAGATTAGCTTGTGGTCGGACCTGACTAATGAGGAATTGACCTCTGGTGTGGAACACCGGCCGCCCATGTTGGTAATGACTAGGTCTAGGATATTGCTGGCCGTGATGGGGGTTTGGATAACTTGATCCAAGGTGCTGGAATTTATGAATTCCAGAAAACGTTGAGCAAAAGAGTTGGTAGATGAGTAGTTTTCCCAGTTAATGGTGGGGTAGTTGAAATCACCCATTATTAGGGTGTTGGGTTGTACCCTAATATTTTCCAGTGTATCAAGAAATGAGGAGTGGGAATCCTGGGGCATGGTAGGGGATCTGTAGCAAGTTACAGTTTGGATTGCGGTCTTGCCCAGAGTTAGTTGCACTTGGATAATCTCAGATGCATTATGCTGAGCAACTAGCCTGGAGATGTGGATATCCTTAATGAATATGGACCTACCTCTGCCTTTAGTGTTTCAGTCCAGGTTAGGTGGCTGAAAGATGTGGTATGAATTATAGCCTGGTAATGCAGGGGTGCTCTCTGGAGCCTTGAACTGGGTCTCTGTCACTGCATAGATGTCGATGTTCTCCATTTTAAGGAGTGCCTTGAGTGAATGCATTTTGAGGTTTAGACTTCTAGCATTGGGTAGCATTACCCTCAGATTTTGCTTGCTTGTACCTGTTACTGTGGTGAATTTGTCATTGGAAGCTTGCCTAAAAAAGGCACTATAGGGGTGGGAAGAGCCTTACTCAGTATCTGGAATCCCAAGGGCGACAGGTGGAGGCCATCTCTGGCAAAGCATCGTGGTCTGTCGATCATGTCATCCCAGGCAGACAGATACTGGATCCCCTTAGAATGACAACAGAAGCTTAGGCAATTGTTGAAGTCAATCATTTTGTCTTTGTACCGTGGTATCATTCTAGGTGATGGCAGGATGCTACTCAGGGCTAGGGTCATACCTGCCTGGGCTACAAGACCAGAGAGCTCCTCCATGCCTCTTTTCATGTAGTCCAGGGAGGTATGTCTCAGGTCATTCACACCAACATGGGCAATGATGGAGTCATATTTGTACTTGTTGTGGAGTGACCTGAGTGCATGCATTATGTGGTGGATCTTGGCACCCGAAAGGCAGCTGAAAGTAACTTTCTCCTTGTTTAGCTTGGTGAGTGGAAAATCAGTGTGCCTAACTATAGAGTCACCTATGACTAGAGTGTTGGGTGCGTTGTTATGCCTTGGCTGTGGTTGAATGGCACACTGAGCTTGTGGGCTATGTGTCATTTGGGTTGTGTGTTGGGGGGTGGAGGTTGCATGTGTTTCTGCTTTGGAGGTCTCTGTTGGTTGAGCAGATTTTTACTGAGAGCCTCCGTGAATGCAGGTGTGCGTTTTGTGTTGCTATGTGTGTGTTTTACTGATGTAGGTTTTGAGGGAGTATGTGATGAGTGTGGTGTGGTGCAAATGTTTACTTTCTCCTCTTGACTCTCTACTCCAGTCTTGGGTGAAGAAAGCTTTGCTTCCAGTTTGGCTATATAAGTGCATCTCTCACAGGTTGTAGTGTTGGGTGGTAGGATGAGAGGGTTGTCTGTGTATTGTATTGGGTTTTATTAACTGCTGCTATTGGCATATCACTGGGTGCTAAGTCAAATGGACTACACCATGATTGAAGTTTGCTGTTTCCAGCTGTGGAGTCCTGATTATGTACTGTATTAAGCAATTGCAACAAACAGAGAGAACTAAGAAGTTTCTAACAAAGGAGATTAAAAGGCTCCAGCATGTGCCTTACACAGACCAACTAAAGTCCATGTCACTATACTCCGTATCATATAGACTTATCAGGGGAGACTTATGCCTTGCCTACAAAGCAATCCAAAACCCAAACTTAATGAATTTGCTACATATCTGTAGATCAAACAGGACTAGTGTTACTCGTTCCAGGGATCTAAATATGGCCTTTGACTTAAACAAGACATGCTGGAGGGAAACATTCATCTCCCAGAGACTGCTGCATCTTTGGAACAGGCTACCAACTCATGTGAAGCAGAGCACCTTCATGACACTGTTCCAGAGGAACCTGGATGAGTGGCTGGGGCACAGTAAATTCTAACCAGAAATAGAGCCCACAACCCTCCTGGACATGGGTAGTCATCACTAAGTGTAATCTTGGGTATTGACTAGCATTTCTGTGGTATTACATTGGGATGAAATGGTTAGGTTAAAATACTCTCAGGTCAATAGCCTAGTAATCTCCTATGATATATATATAGGTAAATATATATATATATATATATATATATATATATGTATATATATATATATATATATATATATATATACACACACACACACATACATACACACACACACACACATATATATATATATATATATATATATATATATAGATATATATAGATATATATATATATATATATATATATATATATATATATATATATATATATATATATATATATATATATATATATATATATATATATATATATATATATACATCTATATAGCTATATATAAATATATATGGGTCTCCTTTCTTTGATCAAAATGCCATTATTTTGAACAAACAAAGTACGACCTTACTTTCACGAAAGTGCACTTCAACTAAAATTGCACTTTCATGAATTCTAGTTCAGCGAACCAGCAATTAAAACAAAAAATAATTTAAACTCCGTTTTGCAGGAGGGCAAGCCCCCCCCCCACACCCCCACTACATTAACTATACTAACTCCGAGATCAAACTACTGTGGGAAAACAGGTATATTCCTTTATCTCCACTGTAACGCTCTCTTTTATTTAGATTACCGGTTTGCTGAACCAGAATTCGTGAAAGTGCACTTTAGCAAAAGGAAGGTCGTACTTTCTTTGTTCGAAATAATGGTATTTGAATCAAAGAAAGTAGACTCATATACACATATATATATATATACATATATATATATATATATATAAAACATCTGCGGTGGTGCAGCAGTAGCATTGTTGCCTCACAGCAAGAGGGTCTCCCCTTCGATTCTCGGCTGGAGTGCGGGGAGTGCCTTCTGTGTGGAGTCTGCATGCCCCCCCCGCGTTTTGGTGGGTGTTCGGAAGACATGCGTAAATGGGTATTCCTTCGCTGAAGGTTGAACGTCGAGCTGGCACCTCTGTGTTCGTGAAAATCTACTGCCAAACATTAGTGGACCAGAGTTCCACTGTGGCGACCCCTAACCAGGAAAAGCCGAAAGACAACAACATATATATATATATATATATATATATATATATATATATATATATATATATATATATATATTAGGAAAGATGTGCAGCAGGTAAAGGTGATAAAGGATAATGAGGGAAACATACTCACAAACGAGGAGAGTGTGTTGACGAGACGGAAAGAGTACTTTGAGGGGTTGTTGAATGAAGATAATGAGAGGGAGAGAAGGTTGGATGATGTGGGGATATTGGATCATGATGTGCAGTGGATTAGCAAGGAGGAAGTAAGGATAGCTATGAAGAGAATAAAGAATGGAAAGGCTGTTGGCCCAGATGACATACCTGTGGAAGCATGGAGGTGTTTAGGTGAAATGGCAGTGGAGTTTTTAACCAGATTGTTTAATGAAATCTTGGAAAGTGAGAGAAAGCCTGAGGAATGGAGAAAAAGTGCTTTGGTACCGATTTTTAAGAATAAGGGTGACGTGCAGAGCTGTAGTAACTACAGATGGATTAAATTGATCAGTCACAGCATGAAGGTATGGGAAATAGTAGTGGAAGCAAGGTTAAGAAGGGGCGTGATGATTAGTGATCAGCAGTATGGTTTCATGCCGGGAAAGAGCACTACAGATGCGATCTTTGCTCTGAGTGTTGCTGGAGAAGTACAGAGAATGTCAGAAGGAGTTGCATTGTGTTTTTGTAGACTTAGAGAAAGCATATGACAGGCTGCCTAGAGAGAAGTTGTGGTATTAAATTTTAATAGTGTGAAG